>NC_042988.1:20191741-20416741 GCF_901001165.1 Salmo trutta
TTTCATTCATGGCATAGAGGAAGACGAGAGACACTACTTATTTTCTTCATCTTGGTATTACAGGGTGATAATCAATATTGACAGAAGAGAATAGAAGTTTCTGAGCCTTTCAGAAAATAAAAAGTACTGTTTCTACTTGGAAAGGTACAAGGATAATGAATAAAACAACACCTGTAAAAAGTCCTGCTATCACAAAGTGGTGAACAGCCTGGTTCTGTGGGGTCTATGTGGTCTCTATGGTATCAATGAAAGGCTTAGTGTGGGGCCCTGTGGAGTTGAGCCTGAGGATTAGTCCCTATGGTGATGATGTTTTGCCCCAGGGTGAAAACTCCAACCACAACAGTGGAAATTGACCTCCTCTGTGGGGTTAGATACATGCCCTGTGGGCTGATTGAGGCCCCTTGTGGGACCCTATCTATGTTGGCCCTTTGATGTTGGCCTACAGGTAGATCCCTATGGGGATAAATGTCCCTGTCGGATAAATGGTATTCCCCATGGTGTTACAGTAGTCATATATTGTGCCCTGTGAGAGTCCCATCTGTCAGGTGATCTTACTTTCCTATAAAGATAAGCTTGCCATGGATTATAGTGGCAAGGCTTGGTGTCAGATGAGAGGTTAATGCTAATTGAAGCCAGGCTGAAGCTGTATATCAAGGCCATTGGACTGGTGTTAATCTAGATTATTATCATCTAAAGCACACGGAGAGCTGTCTTCGTCACATTAACTTCTCTCCCTCATAGTTCAGACGTACAGTACCTGCCAAACACATTGTGCCTGTTTCGCATGGAGTCTGTCTCGGCCTCCAACACTGCAAACTGAACCCCGCTCTGACTGTGTGGTTCCCATTCCCTCTCTATGAGAAGATTAGAACCCAGGATTCAGACCCATGGATTTCATCAGATCCATCTGATTGCAAACTGCAGACAGCAGGACCACAGCACTGCTTGCCATCCATTGTTCTGCTCTGAAGTACAGCCTCTAAATCACCTCCAGTATTGTTGTAGCTCTCCTTAAACTTAATGGTCCTGAACCTCAAACTTTCAGAACAACGGAATCCAGTGTTTTTGTCTGCGTGGGGAATTTTCCTTTGTTTTTCCTTCTGAGGCACTAGGTTTCCCATCCCTCGGAGAGAGGCCATGGCCTGGCCAAGGAGCCTTCAGGCTGTTTGTTTTGCGGTGGTGCCTCTGTCTTTCTGGATGGTTCTGGACTATGACGTCTTTAGAAGGACTTGGATGTGGGTGAGTGCAGTGTAAGCGTGCAAGAGAGGAGAGAGAGAGAGAGAGTAGGGAAAGGAGAGACTGAAACCAAATGACTGGGAGAGAAAGTGAGAGAGTATGAGAGACAGGGGGAGCAAGGGAAAGAGACAAGGTTGACAAAGAAATCCTCAAAGACATGCTGCCTGGGTCAACATTAGTCTCTTTTTAGGCCCTTTTATGTGTCTTCTCCAGCTCAGAGAGATTTAGGGAAGGAAGCCTAAATCCACACGAGACACTTTAACCCTGTATAAATGTCCTCAGTTCATCTCCACTGACGACTTCCGTATACATAGTACATACTGTATCATATGGAGGACAATGGACATACAGTTTTAGCTCCAGTACAAAAGTGCAAGAGGCTGGAGCTTTAGAAGAATGTTCTAGAATGTAGAGTACTGCAGGGGGTCAGTGAGGCCTAAACTGCAGGGGTGTGTGAATGGGGAAGTCCACCTCCTGTGGCCGTGTGTAGGTAGGAGGTCACGCAACCTCTCCTCATTGAGAGCGCGGGTTGTGGAGAAAAATGACAGGGTGAATTGATCCAAGGGGATCTCTGCAGGCAGAATGCCACCCTCTAATCAGAGGGAGTTGCCTCACACACATAGTAGTACACTCGCACTAAACAGACACATGTATGCGTACACACAAACGCATACAAACAAATGTTGAAGTGCACTCAAAAACATGCATGCGCACACACTAGTCATTTAGCAGATGCTCTTCTCCAGAGTGACTTACAGGAGCAATTAGGGTTAAGTGCGTAGCTCATGGACACATTGACAGATTTTTCACCTAGTCGGCTCAGGGATTCGATCAAACAACTTTTCGGTTACTTGCCCAATGCTCTTAACCGGTAGGCTACCTATCACCCGTTCAGGAGCAAACGAACACACTCACACAAAGCTGTTAACCTCATCCTTGGAAATCATAATGTTTTAGAGTAATCTTTCCTAAAGAGCTCAGGGTAATATGGGGTGAACTTCTGAATAGATCCCTGGAATTGAAACATCAGTCAAATGTCACTCTACTGTGGTTAAAGCACTGAAATAATATATTTCAAATTGACAAAGATGATTTATTGCCACTCAAACTTCAAACAACCTTGGTTTATTTGAACTGGAAGCCTGTGTTACTTTCCTTCTCCCATACATTGGTATTACAGAACTTTAATTCTGGCACATGATTCTTCTGGTAAAGAAAGGAAGTCAAGATTAGAAGACAAAATAAATCCATTTTTACAAAGCTGGCCTAAAGCAAGAGAAAGAACACGAGAAAAGGATGCAGCTCACATAATTCATGCGGTGTGTGAGGGATTTTGGTATGGTGTGATTTCTGCCTTCCTGCCAAGCACAGCGAGCCAGGGCAGAAGGCTCAAGGCTGAGAGCTTTTCTCTGGCTGTGTGGATTCAACCCAGATGAAATGGAACCGGTCTAAACAGCCAGTAGGCTTGATTCGTAGCATTTCTTTCAGACAGCATAGTGCTCCTGGGTAAAGTCTAGTCCAGGACCAGAACTCTTGGGTGGGTGGGTCAGTCAGTATGTTTCCCATGTTACATATGCATCTGCTTAGTGATGACAGTACAATTTTTTTTGTTTCATCTGGCTGCCAATTCCTTGCCCTCTACAAGATCATCAGCAGACTCCATCACCATCATCTACCATCCTCTGTCTATCTCCCTTCACTCAAGCCATCAACTGTCCCTCTCCGTCTTTGGAGGATGCAGCTTTCAAACACTTGGCCTCAATTCGTTGCGCTGTCATGATAAATTGCTTGTTTGTTTTTTTGCTCTTGAAGCGCCTTGAGATTCTATGAAAAGCGCTACAGAACTGTAATAAATGATTATTATTATTATTGATTTCCGGTTTGGACAAGTATGACATTTATAAATAAAATCAATAGGAAGTACAGTAGGACTTGAGATGTTCATCATTTGACCAATCATTTTATAGTTTTGTTTTTCGCCAGTAGTCAAATTGTTGGATGCCTCCAAGATGGGATGGATTAATAAATCACATCAAATTGGGTACAGAAATAACATATTGACCTCTTTCTAACACCACAGCATTAAGGCCTACTGTATCACTGATTTGTGTGTGTGTCTGTGTGTGCGAGGGGGTCTGTCTCTCTGCGTGAGTGTATCTTTTGCCCTTTAGATCCCATGGGAGGGTTGTGAAATGCCTCACATCTCTCTTTCACCCAATATCACTCAACACATGTTTTCAGCACAGTGAAGACATTCAGTGTAGTGTGCATCCCTCAGAACCCTTGCACCCGTAAATCTTCCCCCTGGCTCAGTAAAGAGTCCCTGTGGACAGAGAGGGCCTCGCTCTGATCTGCTGCTCCACGTCTGGCACACACTCAGAGGATGTGCCGCTACAGCTATGTAGAAGAGCACTGTCCAAAAAGCCTACAGCCAGGCCAGGCAGGTACTGTAACATCACCAGGGAGCTGACACAGCTATTAGCTGAACTGCGGGAGCCACAGTGGAAAGCTGGTAGCCAAGTGGAGAGTGGAGACGTCATTCGAGTACAGGTTTAACTGGTGGAGAGGTTTAACTGGTACATCTTTGTTCCGGACTCTCTCTCCTTCAACTGAACATTGTGTTTACTTTCTGTTTTTTTGTTTAGTTGTTACAGAAAGAATGAGAAGGAAAAGAAATACAGCGTAGTGGTAGATCAATACATAAGCCTGTAAATCTATTTGAGTTAAGCTGAGAAACAAGATCAAATGACAGATAATGGCAACATCTCTTTGACTCACTGCTTCATCTGTGACACCTAGGCCAGCACGCATGATTAACCATATCATTTACTTTACCAAAATGAAAATCATAGCTTAAAAAACATCCACTTCTTTGCCAGACAGTTTCACAGCTGGAAGACACAATCAAAGGAGATGATAAGAGATAATACTCTTTCTTTGCTGCAATTCTTGGCCCAGAGACAAAGTTAGGGTGGCCATGATAAGCTGGGACCTCACTGTAATAGGAGGAAAAACATTTCCTCATGGTTTGAGCGTCTCTGCTCATTTGCATGAGATAGAGTGACATTTTCCCACACATATACACAACTGAAAGTGGTGTCACATAGGGAAACCTGTTTTAAATGAGTTGGCTTGGCATGGCAGAGGCGGTCCACCCTCTTTCAAGGGTAGTTGGTAATGTACTGTAGCTCTGGTTCTAGAGAAAATTGAGCAACCCTGTAAACAATATGCACACTTGTTGTGACCTGTTTGTCTTTTGTCATGAATGCTTACTGAGCTTATAGTGTCAAAGTGATGGGTGTGTGATCCTGTGTGGACAAATAACATTTCTTAAGTGTGAATGCCATTTGCAAGCAGTACTGTTTGCATTTGTGTGTGTGTGTGTGTGTGTGTGTGTGTGTGTGTGTGTGTGTGTGTGCGTGCGTGCGTGCGTGCGTGCGTGCGTGTGTGCGTGTGTGCGTGTGTGTGTGTGTGTGTGGAGCAGGTGACCTAGATTTCCCATCATGGGACACTCATCACCAGGAAGGGGAGAGGGAGAGGGAGAGAGAGAGAGAGAGAGAGAGAGAGGGAGGGAGAGAGAGAGAGAGAGAGAGAGAGAGAGAGAGGCAAGCTGCTGTGAAGCAGGCAGTTCTGTTACCCATCATCTACCATCCACACGTTTCACACACTGATGCCCAGTACTGACAGACATGTGATGGTAACTATACTGCCCGTTAACATATATACTGTAACTCCCTGCAGTAAAGCTATTGTAAAACACATTTCACAGCTGTCCAAATGTAATGCTACATCTAAATGTAGTATCACCTGTGGCAATGCCTAAGAAACCTCCTGGCAAACTTAATACACACATCGACTATCCAGCTTCACAGGTCCTTAGTGCTTTATAAAGGTTTAAAAACGTCTACTGTACTAATTAAATCAGCTGCCCAGTCAACAAACACATGACTCCAGGAGAGGGAAGTTTACAAAAGACTGTTTATCCTTGACCAGAGCACTGTTCTGACACTGGTTCCAACCCCTCTTAGCATGGCCCCCAACCAGTCTCTGCAGTAGGTGTGTCGGGAGAAGGGGCCCAAATGGATGAGTTGGAGATTAAATCGCCCCTCTGATGTGAATTCTTTGCTGTTTTGGGTTGAAGTGTGTGGCATGTCTGATAGTAATGGATTTCGCAGGCAGTCAGAGAGAACAGTGGGACGTCCCCTCAGATTCTCTTGCCTGTTGCCCAGAGAGAATGTAGGCCAGCGGTTCAACAGACATCCACGTGCATAATCACCACCGACACATCTAGATTAATAGCGCAAACGACCTCACTCCTACATGAATACATAGCAAATGTATTCATAGGAGGTATCCACAAGTGTACAAACATCACAGACTGGTGAAACTGTAGGAAAAGTACAACTTTTTGGGATGGCACAGAGGCATGCATGCATTCCCTACTCCATCAATATCAAACAACATGCAACTTTACTAGATATCAAAGGCCTGGCTGTCATATATATGACTGCTGTGCTAGCACATCAGAAAGTACAGAAAATATTTAGTTCAACAGGAGTTATGGAGGAGCCTTATGGGTGTAATCTAAACTATAGAGAGACCCAGGTGGGTGTAAAGAATGCCACTGATGGAATGTATCTGTCAGAAGAATTGTCCCAGGAATGTGGTGTCCCGTCACAGCTGAGGGGGTCAGGAGCAGTTGCCTGGATGGGTGTAGGGGGATGTAGGGTGGTTGGGCAGGGTACGAGAACAACGCAGCCTCAGTGCAGCGGTCGCCCCTCTCTCTACCACACACCACCCCAGGGTCATGACACCCAGGGCTCCTTGAAAGCAGTTGCTGCCTGGTGCTCCCTCTGTCTGGCTGTATCCATGTAAAGACATACATCATCAGGTAATCGACTTGATCTTAGACCTTTTATTATGGACATTAATTATATTATGACTTTTAAACCTGTCAATGTGTATGCCGGTATTGTCCTGTCCTGTGGTCTATGATGATTTTAATGATGTGATGGTTGTGTGTGGTTAGGGTTGCAAAACTACTGGAAATTTAGCAAAGTTACCAGAATCAATGGCAATCTATGGTAACTTTGGTAATTTATACTTGAATAACTTTTAAAAAAATGGTTCATATATAGTATTACATTTTTCTATATGTGTCCATATTGTCCATGAGTTTCTAGTGGATAGACAACATGGTTCAAGAGAAAATAGTGTAATTAATGAAAAAAGCATCAAATCAACAATGGAATTGTTTTCTATTAACTCTGCAACTCTTCCAGCTACTGACTTTTTCACAACTGCCACCAGCTTGGTGCCAAAACATTTACAGACATATATACATAGTAAAAATTCTAAGTGTATAAAAAAGAAAGGATATTTCATGCTGAAACCCTCATATTAAACACCAAAGGTATTCACTAAGTTGACAGTATTTTTAGGATAATGTTTTACAGCTTTGTCATTCTATTTTGTATTTGAAAATCATCTTATTTTATTATTTCATATATTTTACATGTGATAAGGCCACACAGAGGGCCAGAGATAATTACAGACATCTGTGATAATCTTAAGCACCCAAAAAGGCCACTAGATGTCATGTGATAAAATAAAATAAATACTTGAAAGTTACCCAAATTCTGGTAGTTACTGGTAAACTTAAGTTAAATTTACCAGTAATATGCCCTCCCTTTCCAACCCTGTATGTGGTATTGTCATTGTGATATGTTGCCTTGTTGTTGTCGTTCCTGCAGACTGCCCTAATGAATTGCCCCTCCCGAGGGCAAGTAAGTAACGTTTTTTAAATTAAATTGAAGTAAGAAACATTTCAGACTACATTACTGGCACTGTCTGATGATAATAATACACTGCAATAGTAATAAACCATCATTAAATGTCTATATACAGATACTCAACCCGATTCAATCCGAACCCGCGTTGTAGACAATGCGGCTTTGAAAGGCAAAGTTCCCACATTTGTGGAAATTACGTTCACGGTAAACACTGTATATGTGAATATGTCAGCTCAATTTAAGTTACCTTTAAAAAAACACATAGCCAGCTGTCCAGCGTGCTGACCTACGGATAGAATCACGGCCTACAAATATAATTCAGACAGTCATTTTACAACTCGTTATCTCAGAAAGTTACATATTGCTCACCTTTCCCTTACGGCTGTTAGGGTAATTATCTAGAGATGCAGTTACCTCAGGGTTAATGTCTCTGGAATCTCATGTTTTAGTTTCCGTCACAGTAATATTTGGGGGGGATTACTGAAACCAGGTGGTCCATCCCATTGACCTCTGAGGACCACCAAATCCTAACTGTTGAAAACCACATGCAGGCTGCAGCCCTGCTGGTAGTGTTTGTGTAGTGGAATCGTGTATCATTGCCAAGACCCAATGTACGCACATCAGAGGATCCATCCCTGCCAGTTACTCTGAGGCTAGCCCATTGTTCCACAGTTCCTCCAGATCTTAGACCCAATGTACGCACATCAGAGGATCCATCCCTGCCAGTTACTCTGAGGCTAGCCCATTGTTCCACAGTTCCTCCAGATCTTAGACCCAATGTACGCACATCAGAGAATCCATCCCTGCCAGTTACTCTGAGGCTAGCCCATTGTTCCACAGTTCCTCCAGATCTTAGACCCAATGTACGCACATCAGAGGATCCATCCCTGCCAGTTACTCTGAGGCTAGCCCATTGTTCCACAGTTCCTCCAGATCTTAGACCCAATGTACGCACATCAGAGGATCCATCCCTGCCAGTTACTCTGAGGCTAGCCCATTGTTCCACAGTTCCTCCAGATCTTAGACCCAATGTACGCACATCAGAGAATCCATCCCTGCCAGTTACTCTGAGGCTAGCCCATTGTTCCACAGTTCCTCCAGATCTTAGACCCAATGTACGCACATCAGAGGATCCATCCCTGCCAGTTACTCTGAGGCTAGCCCATTGTTCCACAGTTCCTCCAGATCTTAGACCCAATGTACGCACATCAGAGGATCCATCCCTGCCAGTTACTCTGAGGCTAGCCCATTGTTCCACCGTTCCTCCAGATCTTAGACCAAACAATACACTTTTCAAACCACGCTTTTCAAACCACATGATTCAATGGTCCTTGTAGACAAGTCCCAACTCATTGCTTGTTATGATAACAGTGAGAGATACAAGATTGGCATTACATCGCAGCCCTTAGATCCTGGGAGCGGACACAGGAAGTGAGAGGAGCACAAAGCTGCCAGGTACACATCTTTACAGTACATCTTCACACTCTTATCTCTCTCTCAGACTCCTGTCTTTGTTGTAGAGGCAGAGAGCCGGAGAGCTAATGTTTACGCTCCCCATTCCTCACCCAGTAGAGTCCAGTCATAACACCGTTCATCTCACATACGCTCCAACAACTAGCTGCTGTACACAATCCACCCGCTAGCCGTCTGACCTCAGAGCGTCTGTCAATCTGATACACACTGAGCTTTAAAACAAAAAACATCTGCATTCCTCTCACTCTCAGTCTTTGGGAGATTACTGACAACAACTCAGGGGAAACTACTGTTTCAGAGTTGTAACCACTGCTGTCAATCTGCATAGAGTTGAGTGAGGAACACAACCAAAAACCATTTATATTAGACAGATTTTTAATGCCCCTCAAACATCCTACAATAACAAACAACTGACCAAGGCCAACTGGGTAAAGGGATGTTCTAGGTGCCGTGGTTACAATAATGGGAAGTGTGGTAAAATGTCCATCTGTGCTTCCATCTTTACTGCAGAGCTACACAATTGACATGTCCAACTGCTGAGGTAATACCTTTATCAGTGATATCAGCCTGGTCTCATAGACTAGACGTAACATAGTAAATGTAAATCTGGGACACTCAAATTAGTAGGATATGTTAAGTTCGGTTACATAAAACAGTAGGTTACTTAAGGCAAAAACAACAGCAGGATGGCTGGTCGGGGTGGAAGGGTCGGCATATAACACGAAGGTCTAGCAACCCGACGGATGCGTGTTTGAATTTCATCACGGACGAGCTGCTCATTTCAGCTAATTAGCAACTTTGCAACTATTTACTACTTTTTAGATACTTTGCAACCATTTGTTAGTTTACCCTTCCCCTAATCCTAATCCTAATCCTAATCCTAACCCAAACCTTAACCCTTTAATTTAACCACCTAACTTAGCCACCTAGCTAACTTTAGCGTTAGCCACCTAGCCAATGTTAGTCACAAGAAATTGGAATTCGTAACACCTCATATGTTTTGCAAATTCGTAAAATATTGTATGAATTGTAATTTGTAACATATTATACAAAATGGATGATGGACATCCATGAATTAATACATACCATACCAAACGTAACATATCATACTAAAAGGATTTACATTTACTATGTTACATCAACCCCCTGAGTCCAGGTTGGCAATATCCCATCATTATATAGTATCTTAATTAGTGCCTCTACAACACATATGTAGTGGTAGCCCACTGCTTTCTCAGGAGGTAACAGCCAGCGAACACAGGTACAGCTGCTAGTTTTATTTTCATTTTATTCACCCTTTATTTGACTAGGCAGTATTTAACTAGTGCAGTATGCTGTGTGGTGTCAGTCAAAGAAGGTAATTAAGTCAAGCTAAATGAGGTGGGAGTTTGTCTGTCAGTGTGTGTGAGAGAGACACCTGACAGAGTGGTGTGTGTGCTCTGGGGAATATATCAGCCATATTACAGCATGAAAGGGTGTGTAGGCCTTCAAGAGTTTTAACCTTACCTTACCCTCACTGTTTTCAATTTAATGCTTATCATAAAATGTATAGGCTGTTAGGAATGCAGGGAAAGGTATTTCCATTTTTATAACAAACAACAACAAAAAACGTACCACTGCTTGTTGTTGATGAAAGGTTATTGTTGGCCCTCTTCTTTAAAATGCAATGCAAGAGCTCCCTCTGTTGTCAAAAGCAATTGAAGCGCCACAGAGAAAGAAAATTAGCCTACTGACACATTTTGTAATTCCACAAGCATTGTATGTAATCATTTGTTCATGTCATTGTTTTTCGAACTGGCAACATTGTTTCTCACCTAGGTTCAATTTGATTTTATGTGACCCAAACACACTCATGGCAATGTTAATTTGCCTCAATTGAATACTTTCACGCATGGAAATATTGAGCAGACAAAGAAATACAACATGGACATTTTCAGAACCCCGACAAATAGCCTACAAATATCTAATTGGAAGTGGAAGTCATCGAGCTCTTCCAACTTCTGGCTGCTCTACCCAAAGGCCGGCAGATGGTGATATTGAATCGTTTCTTTCTTATTTTTCTTCTTCTTTTATTGGTCACATACACATATTTATCTGATGTTATTGGTCACGTACACATATTTAGCTAATGTTATTGGTCACATACACATATTTAGCTGATGTTATTGGTCACATACACATATTTAGCTGATGTTATTGGTCACGTACACATATTTAGCTGATGTTATTGGTCACGTACACATATTTAGCTGATGTTATTGGTCACGTACACATATTTAGCTGATGTTACTGGTCACGTACACATATTTAGCTGATGTTATTGGTCACATACACATATTTAGCTGATGTTATTGGTCACATACACATATTTAGCTGATGTTATTGGTCACGTACACATATTTAGCTGATGTTATTGGTCACGTACACATATTTAGCTGATGTTACTGGTCACGTACACATATTTAGCTGATGTTATTGGTCACATACACATATTTAGCTGATGTTATTGGTCACATACACATATTTAGCTGATGTTATTGGTCACGTACACATATTTAGCTGATGTTATTGGTCACGTACACATATTTAGCTGATGTTATTGGTCACGTACACATATTTAGCTGATGTTATTGGTCACATACACATATTTAGCTGATGTTATTGGTCACATACACATATTTAGCTGATGTTATTGGTCACGTACACATATTTAGCTGATGTTATTGGTCACGTACACATATTTAGCTGATGTTATTGGTCACGTACACATATTTAGCTGATGTTATTGGTCACGTACACATATTTAGCTGATGTTATTGGTCACATACACATATTTAGCTGATGTTATTGGTCACATACACATATTTAGCTGATGTTATTGGTCACATACACATATTTAGCTGATGTTATTGGTCACATACACATATTTATCTGATGTTATTGGTCACATACACATATTTAGCTGATGTTATTGGTCACATACACATATTTAGCTGATGTTATTGGTCACATACACATATTTAGCTGATGTTATTGGTCACATACACATATTTAGCTGATGTTATTGGTCACGTACACATATTTAGCTGATGTTATTGGTCACATACACATATTTAGCTGATGTTATTGGTCACATACACATATTTAGCTGATGTTATTGGTCGCGTACACATATTTAGCTGATGTTATTGGTCGCGTACACACGTACACATATTTAGCTGATGTTATTGGTCATGTACACATATTTAGCTGATGTTATTGGTCACATACACATATTTAGCTGATGCTATTGGTCACATACACATATTTAGCAGATGTTATTGGTCACATACACATATTTAGCAGATGTTATTGGTCACAAACACATATTTATCTGATGTTATTGGTCACATACACATATTTAGCAGATGTTATTGGTCACATACACATATTTAGCTGATGTTATTGGTCACATACACATATTTAGCTGATGTTATTGGTCATGTACACATATTTAGCTGATGTTATTGGTCATGTACACATATTTAGCTGATGTTATTGGTCACATACACATATTTAGCTGATGTTATTGGTCACATACACATATTTAGCTGATGTTATTGGTCGCGTACACATATTTAGCTGATGTTATTGGTCGCGTACACATATTTAGCTGATGTTATTGGTCATGTACACATATTTAGCTGATGTTATTGGTCGCGTACACATATTTAGCTGATGTTATTGGTCGCGTACACATATTTATCTGATGTTATTGGTCGCGTACACATATTTAGCTGATGTTATTGGTCGCGTACACATATTTAACTGATGTTATTTGTCATGCACACATATTTATCTGATGTTATTGGTCATGTACACATATTTAGCTGATGTTATTGGTCATGTACACATATTTAGCTAATGTTATTGGTCGCATACACATATTTAGCTGATGTTATTGGTCACGTACACATATTTAGCTGATGTTATTGGTCGCGTACACATATTTAACTGATGTTATTTGTCGCGCACACATATTTAGCTGATGCTATTGGTCACATACACATATTTAGCAGATGTTATTGGTCACATACACATATTTAGCAGATGTTATTGGTCACAAACACATATTTATCTGATGTTATTGGTCACATACACATATTTAGCAGATGTTATTGGTCACATACACATATTTAGCTGATGTTATTGGTCACATACACATATTTAGCTGATGTTATTGGTCATGTACACATATTTAGCTGATGTTATTGGTCATGTACACATATTTAGCTGATGTTATTGGTCACATACACATATTTAGCTGATGTTATTGGTCACATGCACATATTTAGCTGATGTTATTGGTCACATACACATATTTAGCTGATGTTATTGGTCATGTACACATATTTAGCTGATGTTATTGGTCATGTACACATATTTAGCTGATGTTATTGGTCACATACACATATTTAGCTGATGTTATTGGTCACATACACATATTTAGCTGATGTTATTGGTCGCGCACACATATTTAGCTGATGTTATTGGTCGCGTACACATATTTAGCTGATGTTATTGGTCATGTACACATATTTAGCTGATGTTATTGGTCGCGTACACATATTTAGCTGATGTTATTGGTCGCGTACACATATTTATCTGATGTTATTGGTCGCGTACACATATTTATCTGATGTTATTGGTCGCGTACACATATTTAACTGATGTTATTGGTCGCGTACACATATTTAGCTGATGTTATTGGTCGCGTAAACATATTTATCTGATGTTATTGGTCGCGTACACATATTTAACTGATGTTATTGGTCGCGTACACATATTTAGCTGATGTTATTGCGGGTGTACCGAAGTGCTTATGTTCCTAGCTTCAACAGTAAAGTAATATCTGACAATACAAAATACAACACACAAAATCTAAAGTAAAATAATCAAATTAAGAAATACGTAAATATTAGGACGAGCAATGTCAGAGTCCGGAATATAAATATACATGTAGATATGATGGGATGTATAGACATTATGGATAGTATATGTAAACCAATAGTTAAATAAGATAGGCCTTGACTAGAACACAGTTGAAGTCGGATGTTTACATACACCTTATCCAAATACATTTAAACTCAGTTTTTCACAATTCCTGACATTTAGTCCTAGTAAAAATTCCCTGTCTTAGGTCAGTTAGGATCACCACTTTATTTTAAGAATGTGAAATGTCAGAATAATAGTAGAGAGAATGATTTATTTCAGCTTATATTTCTTTCATCACATTCCCAGTGGGTCAGAAGTTTACATACACTCAATTAGTATTTGGTAGCATTGCCTTTAAATTGTTTAACTTGGGTCAAATGTTTTGGGTAGCCTTCCACAAGCTTCCCACAATAAGTTGGGTGAATTTTGGCCCATTCCTCCTCACAGAGCTGGTGTGACTGAATCAGGTTTGAACGCCTCCTTGCTCACACACGCTTTTTCAGTTCTACCCACAAATTTTCTATAGGATTGAGGTCAGGGCTTTGTGATGGCCACTCCAATACCTTGACTTTGTTGTCCTTAAGCCATTTTCCCACAACTTTGGAAGTATGCTTGGGGTCATTGTCCATTTGGAAGACCCATTTGCGACCAAGCTTTAACTTCCTGATTGATGTCTTGAGATGTTGCTTCAATATATCCACATAATTTTACATCCTCATGATGCCATCTATTTTGTGAAGTGCACCAGTCACTCCTGCAGTAAAGCACCCCCACAACATGATGCTGCCACCCCCATGCTTCACATTTGGGATGGTGTTCTTCAGCTTGCAAGCCTCCCCCTTTTTCCTCCAAACATAACAATGGTCATTATGGCCAAACAGTTCTATTTTTGTTTCATCAGACCAGAGGACATTTCTCAAAAAAGTACTATCCTTGTCCCCATGTGCAGTTGCAAACCATAGTCTGGCTTTTTTATGGCGGTTTTGGAGCAGTGGCTTGTTCCTTGCTGAGCGGCCTTTCAGATTATGTCGATATAGGACTCGTTTTACTGTGGATATAGATACTTTGTACCTGTTTCCTCCAGCATCTTCACAAGGTCCTTTGCTGTTGTTCTGGGATTGATTTGCACTTTTCGCACCAAAGTACATTAATCTCTAGAAGACAGAACGCGTCTCCTTCCTGAGCGGTATGATGGCTGCGTGGTCCCATGGTGTTTATACTTGCGTACTTACGTACTTGCATTCTGAGGTCTTGGCTAATTTCTTTTGATTTTGCCACGATGTCAAGCAAAGAGGCACTGAGTTTGAAGGTAGACCTTGAAATACATCCACATGTACACTTCCAATTGATGCAAATGATGTCAATAAGCCTATCAGAAGCTTCTTAAAGCCATAACATCATTTTCTGGAATTTTCCAAGCTGTTTAAAGGCACAGTTAACTTAGTGTATGTAAACTTCTGACCCACTGGAATTGTGATAAAGTGAGTGATAAGTGAAATAATTTGTCTGTAAACAATTGTTGGTAAAATTACTTGTGTCATGCACAAAGTAGATGTCCTAACCGACTTGCCAAAACTATAGTTTGTTAACAAAGAATTTGTGGAGTCGTTGAAAAACTAGTTTTAATGACTCTAACCTAAGTGTATGTAAACTTCCGACTTCAACTGTACGTATGAAGTTGGTAAAACAGTATGTAAACATTATTAAAGTGACTAGTGTTCCATGACTATGTACATAGGGCAGCAGTCTCTATTAGTACCGGGTGGTAGCCGGCTAGTGACAGTGACAGTTCAGGGCAGGGTACTGGGTGTATGCCGGCTAGTGGTGACTATTTAACAGTCTGATGGCCTTAAGATAGAAGCTGTTTTTCAGTATCTCAGTCCCAGCTTTGATGCACCTACAGTATACTGACCCAGCCTTCTAGACAGTAGCAGGGTGAACAGGATATGGCTTGGATGGCTGAGGTCCTTAGTGATCTTCTTGGCCTTACTGTGACACCGTATGCTGTAGATGTCCTGGAGGGCAGGCAGTTTGCCCCCGGTGATGAGTTGGGCAGATCGCACCACCCTCTGGACAGCCCTGCGGTTGCGGACGGTGTAGTTGCTGTACCAGGCTGTAATACAGCCCAACAGGATGCTCTCAATGGTCCATCTGTAGAAGTTTGTGAGAGTCTTAGGGTCCTAGACAAATTTCTTCAGTCTCCTGAGGTTGAAGACGTACTGTTGCGCCTTCTTCACCACACTGTCTGTGTGATGGACCATTTCAGATATTCAGTGATGTGTACGCAGAGGACATTGAAGCTTTTTACCTTCTACTCTGCTGTCCTGTCGATGTGGATGGGGGTGTGCTCCCTCTGCTGTTTCCTGAAGTCACAATCAGCTCCTTTGTTTGGTTGACATTGAAGGAGGTTATTTTCCTGACACCACTCCGCTAGGCCCCTCACCTCCTCCCTGTAGATCTTCTGCACTAAAATCTCCCATGCCCAAATGTTTATCTGCTGCTGCAACTACCACATCTATCTCTGTGATTTC
Organism: Salmo trutta; assembly: GCF_901001165.1. Taxonomy (NCBI): domain Eukaryota; kingdom Metazoa; phylum Chordata; class Actinopteri; order Salmoniformes; family Salmonidae; genus Salmo; species Salmo trutta. Next base: position 20,207,748 of record NC_042988.1, read on the forward strand.
TGCTCCATCAGTGCAGTGCAGTTGATCACCATGGCTATAAATGCAAGAAATCCAACCTTACTAAAACGTATACTCTCTGGCTCTCTCTCTTCAGACCTACTCACTGGAGACCTCCCAGTTGACTCACTCACCATTGGGCTATCTTCTACTCTCTTCACTCCCTCATCATAGGAAACTTTCTGCCCCACTCCAACTCTGGCAATCTGAACCTCTCTCTCTCACACAAGGCACTTCGGATCCCAAGCTGTATGGATGCCGGATGTTATAAAATAAAATAAATATCACCTGGGAGCATGAGCAGCGTTTTCCTTTCGGTTTTCCAGCACTTGCAGAAAGTACCTGGATGTGCGTTTGTTCTTCAGCTTATGTACACCCCTACAGTTGACACAGTGCTTTCTCTATCCCAACTGTACTCTCCCTCTGACTATGCCCTCTCACATCGTGGGATCTCCCTTCTACAAACTGCTGCAACGTGTCCGAGTCCTTGGCACAGAAGCGAGTTTGGAACATAGGTCCTCACAGAATAGAAAATATAACCTAACCTGGCATTATCAGGAACAAACTCTGTGTCAAAGGTCAACAAGACAGAGAGGGCATTCCAAGTCTCGCCATTGCCACCGGGTCTATGTTTCACCAAACGGCGGCCATCACAAATATTCCTTTTCATTTGATCCACCTCAACACTGATCACCCCTTTTACACTCAACGCTACCCCACTGATCACTCCTTTTACACTCAACGCTGCCCCACTGATCACCCCTTTTACACTCAACGCTACCCCACTGATCACCCCTTTTACACTCAACGCTACCCCACTGATCACCCCTTTTACACTCAACGCTACCCCACTGATCACCCCTTTTACACTCAACGCTACCCCACTGATCACCCCTTTTACACTCAATGCTACCCCACTGATCACCCCTTTTACACTCAACGCTACCCCACTGATCACCCCTTTTACACTCAACGCTACCCCACTGATCACTCCTTTTACACTCAACGCTGCCCCACTGATCACCCCTTTTACACTCAACACTACCCCACTGATCACCCCTTTTACACTCAACGCTACCCCACTGATCACTCCTTTTACACTCAGCACTACCCCACTGATCACCCCTTTTACACTCAACGCTACCCCACTGATCACCCCTTTTACACTCAAGGCTACCCCACTGATCACTCCTTTTACACTCAACGCTGCCCCACTGATCACCCCTTTTACACTCAACGCTACCCCACTGATCACCCCTTTTACACTCAACGCTACCCCACTGATCACCCCTTTTACACTCAACGCTGCCCCACTGATCACCCCTTTTACACTCAACGCTACCCCACTGATCACCCCTTTTACACTCAACACTACCCCACTGATCACACCTTTTAGTGGCTCCAGAGAGCCAAGCACACCACAGTTTGAGCCCCGTGCCGCGTGACTCAAAGCGTGCGCTTTCTCTGGGCGGCGGATACACAACAAATCGAAATAATTCCACTTCTGGAAACTTTCACATGCATCCATTCCCAGTTTGAATGAGACGTTCGACGAGCAGGTGTCAACATACCTTTGGTCAAGTAGTATAGTTTTATTTCCCTCTGAACTCCCTCAGGCGTTTTCTTTTACACATGCTTTGTTAGGTTAGCCAGGCGTAAACAACAAACTGCGGCAACCTGATTGGCTGAACACAATACTCAACATCCAGGACTAGCATTCCTAGGCATTAGCCACTTCTAGCATGTTTGTCACTAGTTACCACAGCCACAAAGTCATAAACCCTGCGTAATTCTACAATTTATCTTCTTAAAATCTGATTTTAAACCTAACCCTAATCAAACTCACTGCTAACCTAACCCTGAGCTTAAATTAAGACCAAAAAGCTCATTTTAGCTTTCATTAATTTTTACGATATGGCCATTTTGACTTTGTGGCTGTGGTAACTAATGAAAAGTTTTGCCTATTTTCTATGTGTGTGTTAAAAGAAACTGAAATACGCCTTCTGTTTGGGAGTGCCACCATTTGCTATCTTTTTAACATTCAGTGAAATATTTTTTTTGCCTACAAAAGTAGCATAATTTTCTTGTAGTCCAATTGTTTTGCTCTCTGCCACTTGTGTATGCAGAGTTAAAGTTGTTTACATAGTCCGCTCAGGACAGAGAATCCCAGTGAAGGCTCATGTTGTCACAGGGGTCGTGGAATGGAGACCAAGACGCAGCGTGGATAGTGCTCATTCTTAATTCTTTAATGAAAACACTTCAACAGCAAAAGAAGAAAAACGACCAACAGTCCCGTCAGGTACTTACGACTAAAACGGAAAACAACTACCCACAAACCCCAAAGGAAAACAGGCTGCCTAAGTATGGCTTCCAATCAGAGACAACGAAAGACACCTGCCTCTGATTGGAAACCATACCCGGCCAAACATGGAAAACCAACACATAGAAATAGAAAACTAGAACACTCCCACATAGAAACAGAAAACCCAAAAACCCACACAAAACAACCCCCTGCCACGCCCTGACCATTTTACTATGGCAAATGACCTCTTTACCTGGTCAGGACGTGACACATGTGGAAGACAACATCCTCTATCCATTCCACAATCATGTCCATGATCAAAGACATGGGTTCCTCAAGAAGTTGAAATGTATTGTTTTTCTGTCGTAGTATATTGCTTAGCTTCCCTGTGGCTCAGTTGGTAGAGTATGGTGTTTGCAACGCCAGCATGGTGTGTGCAACGCCATGGTTGTGGGTTCGATTCCCACGGGGGGCCAGTACAAAAAAAAAAGGCATGAAATGTATGCATTCACTACTGTAAGTTGCTCTGGATAAGAGCGTCTGCTAAATGACTAAAATGTAAATGACAGTGCCTGCATTTCATAGTCTACTTGTGATCTGTTCTGTTACCATCTGGTACTGTGTTTATACTCAGGGGTATATGAGGCTTCGTTGGCCTGTTCTACATGCCATGTGTATGTAAATGAAGTCTACGTCGACAAGCTGCCCCAAATTGAGGAGAGGTAATGAACCATTAAAAACTATAGGTTTACTGTTTTATCTAAGGGCAGTAAGGTACATGAATGACTGAATTGCGTTATTTTCGTGTCAAATCGCCAATTGGCAACCCATCCCTTATGGGATTAATTGACACATAAACAAATATTACAATAATTCACTGTGGTAATTAAATGATCATTCTTCTTCCAGTGATCTCTGCATTGTGCATCGCATGAAGAGTGAAAAAATGTAAGGTAAAACTCAATCCATAATAGTAAATAAGCTTATCCAAGCAATAGTTATATCTCTGGAGCATAAAATATACATACACACATATATATACTGTATATATATATATACATACACACATACGTACATACATACATACATACATACATACATACATACATACATACATACATACATACATACATAACATATACAGATAAATAAATACAGAAAAAAATAAACAGAAGGCATTTGAACCCAGTCTGGCACAAAGAGAAGATTCATATGGGAGACAAGCCTATACACAATCTATATACACATGTGCCATTTACCACATAGAAGCTAAACATTTTTACAATTTAATTACAGATAGCCCTTTTTCTTTTATTCCAGGCTTTATCTAAATATTCCACAAACGGAAATAAACAATGGACAAAAAAACATTTCAGTTTCTCCTCATTGCTCAGTCACATAATGCCAGGGTCTATCTGGTGTGCTTTCTAGAGTAAGAGCAAGTGTATATCGTGGCAGAAAGGGCAATATATGATAAAAATGAGTTTCATTCTCTATTTCCTCGAGGTCACAATAGTTACATAGGCTTTCCTCTTCCATTTCACCACAATACCGACCTGTTTCAATACGCAGAGGCAAAATTCCTGATCTTACCTGTTTCAATTTGAAGAGGCAAAATCCCCGATCTTACCTGTGCACATAGTGATCTCTTGCTTTTAGGTAAGTTAAACATAATATATCTCTCACATACGAATTCACCCTTAACCAAACAAAAGGTTCTCAATTTGGGTTTATGATTAATCTCGTCCACCCATTTTTTTTCATATTGCATCAACAGTTGTATTTTAATCATATCTATGTCTCCCTTAATTTTGATTTCATACAGATGTTCACAGTCAGACTGTTGAAAAAGGTCAGACATTTCAGTTGCCCAGGCTCCCGCTATGGATAGATCCCATTGAACAACTTTACTAGCAGTTCTGGCAGTTGGCATATCCAACAGACTATTCCAAAGTGTCACCATACATGCCTTCCATCTCACCTCACAGGGTTCCCAGCCCATATCCAACAGAGTATTCTATAGTCTCACCATACACACCTTCCATCTCACCTCACAGGGTTCCCAGCCCATGTTCCCAGTTATAGCAAGGTGCAAACTTGTGGACACCTAAAAAGTAACATAGTGCTCTGTTATGGACATGTTCATTTTTAAGATAAATCTTAGCACCCCACCTCCTGCTGAATAGTCCAGAACAGGACACATGCATGTCTGATACAGTACAAGTGAAAGGCCTCTTAAAAATACCTGTTTATAATGACACCATACCATGAAGCATTAAATAACACGTACAGTGCATTTGGAAACTATTCAGAACCCTTCACTTTTTCCACATTTTGTTACTTTACAGCCTTATTCTAAAATTGATTAAATCGTTTTTCCCCCTCATCAATCTACACACAATACAAAATAATAATAAAGCAAAAACAGGTTTTAAAAATGTTTGCAAATGTATAAAAATGTTTTATTCAGACCCTTTACTCAGTACTTTGTTGAAGCACCTTTGGCAGCGATTAGCCTCAAGTCTTCTTGGGTATGATGCTACAAGCTTGGCACACCTGTATTTGGGGAGCTTCTCCCATTCTTCTCTGCAGATCCTCTCAAGCTCTGTCAGGTTGGATGGGGAGTGTCGCTACACAGCTATTTTCAGTTCTCTCCAGAGATTTTCGATCGGGTTCAAGTCTGTGCTCTGGCTGGGCCACTCAAGGACATTCAGAGACTTGTCCCGAAGCCACTCCTGTGTTGTTGTCCTGTTGGAAGGTGAACCTTTGGCCCAGTCTGTGATCCTGAGCGCTCTGGAGCAGGTTTTCATCAAGGATCTCTCTGTACTTTGCTCCGTTCATCTTTTCCTCGATCCTGACTAGTCTCCCAGTCCCTGCCGCTGACAAACAATCCCAGCAGTGCCTGGTTTCTTCCAGACGTGCCGCTTGGCATTCAGGCCAAAGAGTTTTATCTTAGTTTCATCAGACCAGAGAATCTTGTTTCTCATGGTCTGAGAGTCCTTTAGGTGCATTTTGGCAAACTCCAAGTGGGTTGTCATGTACCTTTTACTGAGGAGTGGCTTCCGTCTGGCCACTCTACCATAAAGGCCTGATTGGTAGAGTGCTGCAGAGATGGTTGTCCTTCTGGAAGATTCTCCCATCTCCACAGAGGAACTCTGGAGCTCTGTCAGAGTGACCATCGGGTTCTTAGTCACCTGCCTGATCCCCCAATTGCTCAGTTTGCCTGGGTGGCTAGCTCTAGGAAGAGTCTTGGTGGTTCCAAACTTCTTTACATTTTAGAATTATGGAGGCCACTGTGTCCTTGGGCCCTTCAATGCAGCAGAAATGTTTTGGTACCCTTCCCCAGATCTGTGCCTCGACACAATCCTGCCTCGGAGCTCTACGGACAATTCCTTCGACGCCATGGCTTGGCTTTTGCTCTGACAACTGTGGAACCTTATGTAGACAGGTGTGTACTTTTCCAATCAATTGAATTTACTACAGGTGGACTCCAATCAAGTTGTAGAAACATCTTAAGGATGATCAATGGAAACAGGATGCACCTGAGCTCAATTTCGAGTCTCACAGCAAAAGGTCTTAATACTTATGTAAATATGGTTTACATTTCTATTTTAATTTCTAATAAATTAGCAAAAATCTAAAAACCTGTTTTCGCTTTGTCGTTATGTGGTATTGGGTGTAGATTGATGAGAAAAAAATATTTAATCAATTTTAGAATAAGGCTGCAACGTAACAAAATATGGAAAAAGTGAAACGGTTGGAATACTTTTCAAATGCACTGTATTTATTACATTCTGGAAAGATATACATTTAATTTTTAACACAAGTTTATGATTGTCATACAGTTGTATCAAATGACTGCTCGCCATGGGGAGGATGACGTGTTAGATATGTTCCCTCTGCTCCAGGAGAACTCGTCTGGGCTGCCAGATCATCCTGACCACATAGAAGTCCCACACGACTTCTATGTGGACGGACATGTGCCCGCACACCACTAAGTTTAGGGTAGAGAGAGGCTGAGACACAAAGAGAGCGGTGAGGATCAAAGCGAGAAGTGAGTGAGGATAAAAGAGAGAGCTGAGTTAGGGTGAAAGAGGAAGTGCCATATTATCTTGATTGCTCATTGAAGCTCCTTGTGGTGCATAAACTTCTTAGGTGAGTGGATAGCATGGTATTAGGGGAAACGCCTAGCCAGGTGTACTGTACATTTTCTTAGTCTTAACTTTCAAAATGAACTTATGAATAGGAGTGTGCTGTACTCCTCCTCCCTGAGCTAGACCAAATTTCTCCATGTATTCATACTGTGCTTAGCAAGTTTACAAGAGAGTTACAAGCTGGACTAATACAAATGTGTCCACACGACTCGCACAAGGTAAGTCCTGTTAGTGTACCCGGCCACACGCTGCTGCTTCAACAGCATAGCCTCTTGGCTCACCAGCTCGCACTGAGACTAGATTTCCCGTCCTCTGTCTTGCAAACGCACATCACCGCCCTCTTGAAACATCTTTAACCAGCTACGCCACCAAAAACAATAATTTAACTTCAGTAGTGAGTTTAGCAAACTCAACTCGGTTACATTAGGATACTAAAGGTCTTGGGAACTTTAAGTTCCTTGAAGTTGTATATTGCAGCTGATTCAAAAACACTTATAGTACTAAGCTGTGTATCTACACTGTCTTCACCTGGAGTCCACACCGTCTTCACCTGGAGTCTACACCGTCTTCACCTGGAGTCTACACCGTCTTCACCTGGAGTCTACACCGTCTTCACCTGGATTCTACACCGTCTTCACCTGGAGTCTACACCGTCTTCACCTGGAGTCTACACCGCCTTCACCTGGATTCTACAACGTCTTCACCTGGAGTCTACAACGTCTTCACCTGGAGTCTACACCGTCTTCACCTGGAGTCTACACCGTCTTCACCTGGAGTCTACACCGTTTTCACCTGGAGTCTACACCGTCTTCACCTGGAGTCTACACCGTCTTCACCTGGAGTCTACACCGTCTTCACCTGGAGTCTACACCGTCTTCACCTGGAGTCTACACCGTCTTCACCTGGAGTCTACACCGTCTTCACCTGGAGTCTACACCGTCTTCACCTGGAGTCTACACCGTCTTCACCTGGAGTCTACACTGTCTTCACCTGGAGTCTACACCGTCTTCAACTGGAGTCTACACCGTCTTCACCTGGAGTCTACACTGTCTTCACCTTGTCAGTGCGTCTCTTCTGTTGCCAGTACAGCATTGAAGCCATGAGATGTAGATCACATAGTGGTTGATAATGAATTTAAAACACACATGTACCTTATGATCATGTAATGACCAAAAGAGCGCCAAGCTCCACTGCCAGATATTTAAAAATGTGAGCTCTGTGATACGTTGCATCAATTTGTCTGTTATAGAAGTTTCATCGAGCAAAATATTTTTGTTGATGAGTTCTGAATCTTCTCAAATAACATCAAATCAAAGTACAATCATCCACTCTGGAATGGGGTAGTCTAAAGTGACTTGTATCCAAGCCAAGCTCATAGGCCACTGTGTACAACAGGCAACAATGAACTACCCTTTTCCTTTCAAATGGAAATCCAACTTTTGGTTTACTGTGAGATGTCCTTATTTTTACTGAATGATTGCTTGTTAGTATTGTTGTTACAATGCTCTACCCTTCCTTGCTTCAGGGAAAAGTGTCATAAGGCTTGTCTAAGTCCAGCTGTTGCAAAAAGCTGTGATTGAATTTTAGAAGTGGAGTAATGGTTATAATCAGGAAATAGAGACAGCGAGAGACAGATTTCAGAGGATATTTTTCACACATTTATTGTATTGAATTAAAGTGGAAGTTTCAGCATGATTCAACAGTTTCATATGAATAAATAGGCAATTAAATAAATATATCAATAAATATACTGAGGTTTGTATAAATACATTTGAGGGTCAAGTAGGATGAGACGTTATTCATTACGAAATCATTCCAATACAACCGGAATGTATGTAAATCTCAACAAAATAAAAACACTTTATAAATAAAAATAAAATATAAGTTTAGTACATAGTACTTGGTTGTATATAAGAAACCGACTGTCTATTCACTTAAAAAAGTCTCATGCCACTCTAAATCTAGTACTGTATTTCAACCTGGATAGAAAATGATAGAATTCAGCCTATCAATCTTATAAATACTTATTTGGTATGTATCTTGTAACAGTTCAGAATACCAGAGTATTCATGGAATGATTCCCCCTCTTCATTTGTTGCTGTTGAGGAAAATAGAAGATTACGTTATTACAATATAATTGCCCATGTGAAGTTGATTCAGAACTTTTTGTGAAGCTGGACAAGAAAATTCCCCAAACTCAGGATAATTAAAGATGAAAGAAAATGTCACTGGAACCTAGTCAGGTGAAGCAAATCGTGCTCTGCTGTATTTATGACATTATTTTGTCCAGTCAAACTCTATGTCATTTAACAGTCATCCTGTCTGTGTGGTTTTAACGGGTCGGTTTACATCCTTAAACTCATACAGCCTATCTAGTACTTACTTGGCCAGCATCTTCTCAATGACCCTCTTGACCCAAGGAGCGCTGACATCCAGACAAATCTCCTGACCGCTGTTGCTCAGAGTGGCACTGCAGGACAGACACACAGCACAGTCAGACAATCATGAAACCTGGTAATAACTACATTTGAGTGTCAACATTAACTAGTGAAATTGGATGGTAGTCAGGGAGTAGGACTGATTAATTGAAGTTACATATTTTTAAGTTAACGTTATATAGTAACCACATTTAATGTCAACATCATATAATAGCCATATTTTACAGTAAACATTTGCCAGTGTAATAGGACTATAATCAGGAAACAGCAGGACTCACAGGATCTCAGTGTCTCTGCAGTGCGAGCTGGGAGGGAACATCTCCACCTTCTTAATGAGTTTACCAATACGTCTGCTCTCTGTCTCAATGCAGCGACATCGCAGGTCAGCCCCCACGCCTCTCAGACTCATCCCTGTTAGAGGTAAGAGGTCAAGGGTCAGGGGTAGAAAGAATACACAGGCATCCACCGTGATGACAAACACACTTGATTAGTTAAAGAGAGGGAAAGAGAGAGTCATCTGGATAAAAGCGTGTTTTAAAATGGCATTTATATATATATATATAAATAGAGATGCAGATGGACAGATTGAGTTGTACGTACAATAAGATACAAGATTCAGTCCAGTATATAAAGGTAAATAGTAATCCTACTGCTCATAACCATTATATTCATGTCCATTGGTGTCAATGCATTGAGTCAGAGTGATGTAGGTAATAATATAAACTCACCCTCAGTAATGGTCAGGAGGGCCAGGAGCACAACGACAAGGCTGGCTGACATTCTGATGCTCATCTTGGAGTTACAGATGATCCTACTAGAAATCCTCTAATAAAGTCTGTTGTTATCTCGCTGGTAACAAGTATTGTTATATCTTTCTCTCTTTGTCAGTCCGGTTGCGAGTTCTCTTTCTTTCTCTTCTTCCTTCTCTGTCTGTGGCGGGTTTGAATCTTCCGCTGTGAGGAGAGATGTTTTAAAGCCGAGTTCTGGAAGTGAGTCATTATGGCACATGGAAGATTGTGAAATCTGGGATTTGGCTGACTGACTGGCTGAGTGAGGCAGGGTATTTCTCCATTTTACTCCTGAGTGACAGCAGTGGTGTAAAGTACTTAAGTAAAAATACTTAAAGTAATACTTAAGTCATTTTTTGGGGTATTTGACAACTTTTGCTTCACTACATTCCTAAAGAAAATAAAGTACTTTTACCCCATACATTTCCCTGACACCCAAAAGTACATTTTGAATGCTTAGCAGGATAGGAAAATGGTGTAATTCACACACTTATCAAGAGAACATCCCTGGTCATCTCTACTGCTGTCACGCCCTGACCATAGAGAGCTCTTGGTTCTCTATGGTGTTTAGGTCAGAGCGTGACTAGGGGGGTGTTCTAGTCATTGTACTTCTATGTTGGTGAGTTGTATTGTTCCCAATTAGAGGCAGCTGGTAATCATTGCCTCTGATTGGGGATCATATTTAGGTAGCCTTTTTCCCACCTGTGTTTTGTGGGATATTGTTTTTGAGTGAGTGCATGGTGCACTCAGTACTACACGGTCGTTGTTTGTTTCTTGGTTTGTTTTAAGTTTCACAAAAAATAAAGATGTTGAACTCCAATCACGCTGCACCTTGATCCGTCTCTACACACGATCGTGACAGAATATCCCACCATGCAAAGACCAAGCAGCGTGCCGTGGAGGAGAAGGTGTTTTGGACATGGGATTAAATCATGGGAGGTCATGAGACCCTTCCTTGGCGGGAGTCGCCAAGGAGCATGGAAGGACAGTGACGACGCCAGGGACCACGGCCACAAAAACCCCAAGATTTTTTTTTTTGGGGGGTGGGGCACATGGAGCTGGCGGTCGAGCAGCGGAGAGTGCCAGAGCCTGTTTGGGAGTCTGAGGAGGAATTTGATGAAAGATTCTGGAGAGAGGTGGTAGCGATGAGAATGCTGCAGCACAGGCGTGCTGAAGAGCGTGACACCAGTCCGGTGCCATCTGCACCGGTTTCACGCATCTGGCCTCCAGTGCGCCTCCCCAGTCCGGTACGTCCTGTGTCCCCTCCTCGCACTCGCCCTGAAGTGCATGTCCCCAGTCCGGTACGTCCTGTTCCAGCTCCCCGCACTAGCCCTGAAGTACGTGTCAGCAGTCTGGTGCAACCTGGGCCGGCTCCACGCTTCTGGCCTCCAGTGCGCCTCCCCAGTCCGGTATGTCCTGTGTCCCCTCCTCGCACTCACCCTGAAGGGCATGTCCCCAGTCTGGTACGTCCTGTGCCTGCTCCCCGCACTCGCCCTGAAGAGCGTGTCACCAGTCCGGTGCAACCTGTGCCGGCCCCACGCATCAGGCCTCCAGTGCGCCTCCCCAGTCCGGTATGTCCTGTGCCTGCTCCTCGCATTCGCCCTGAAGTGCGTGTCACCAGTCCGGTGCCACCTGTACCGGCTCTACGCACTAGGCCTCCAGTGCGCATTCACAGTCCAAAGCTTCCGGCGACGGTTCCTGGTCCGGAGCTTCCGGCGACGGTTCCCGGTCCGGAGCTTCCTGCGACGGTCCACGGTCCGGAACCTCCTGCGATGGTTCACGGTCCGGAAGCTCCAGCGACGGTCAATGGTCCGGAGCTTCCAAGCAAGGCGTCCAGTCCTGCTCCAGGGCAGGAGCCTTCCTCTGCGCCGGTGGCCAGTCCAGGCACGGCGTCCAGTCCTGCTCCATGGCCAGAGCCTTCTTCTGTGCCGGTACTCAGTCCAGGCACGGCGCCCAGTCCTTCTCCATGGCCGGAGCCTTCTTCTGCGCCGGTGCTCAGTCCAGCCCCGGCGTCCAGTCCAGCTCCAGGGCAGGAGCCTTCTTCTGCACCGGTGACCAGTCCAGGCACGGCGTCCAGTCCCGCTCCATGGCAGGAGCCTTCCTCTGCGCCGGTGCCCAGTCCAGGCATGGCGTCCAGTCCCGCTCCAAGGCCGGAGCCTTCCTCTGCGCCGTGCCCAGTCCAAGCACGGTGTCCAGTCCCGCTCCATGGCAGAAGCCTTCCTCTGCACCGGTGCCCAAACCAGGCCCGGCATCGAGTCCAGCTCCATGGCCGGAGCCCTCCTCTGCGTTGATGCCCAGTCCAGGCACGGCGTCCAACCCAGCTCCATGGCCGGAGCCCTCCTCTGCGCCGGTGCCCAGTCCAGACACGGCGTCCAGTCCCGCTCCAAGGCCGGAACCTTCCTCTGCACCGGTCCATTTTTCATTTATCCATTCATTTTGTCTTGTTCCCTGCACACCTGGTTTTCATTCCCCAATCACACTACATGTATTTATTCCTCTGTTCTCCCTCATGTCTTTGTGTGTGATTGTTTCGTGTTACATGTCATTTTTGACACGCTATTTTCTGGTATGCGTTTATTCCGTGTTTTATACTCACGAGGTATGTTTATTTGTTTGTACTTTATTATTGTGACTGTTTGTGCGTTTTTGCACTTTGGCATATTGGATGGAGGTTTCGACGCAATGGCGTCCGTCTGTTGGTTTCTCCTGCCTAAATAAAGTGTGCGCCTGTTCACAACCCTCTGCTCTCCTGCACCTGACTCCGCTCCCAGTACGCACACCATTGACAGTTAGCTAATGAGAGCATGAAACCTTCCAAAATGAAAAGGCATCTGGGCACCAAGCATCCAAGCCATAAAGATAGCCAGCTGACTTTTTTTAAAGGAAATGTCAATATCTGGAGGCCTCACAAGATTCATTGAACAAGGTATGCACAGTACAAGAAAAGTCACTTTGCGCATCCTACCTTGTGGCCCAGCATATTGCTAAGTGCAAAAAAGCCCACACCAGCGCAGAGGATCTCATACTCCCTGCTGCGATTGATATGTCCACAGAAATCGTGGGATAGTCAGCCGCCAACAAATTTAAACCATACCCCTATCCAATGACACCATGAGGAGGAGATTCCAGGACATGTCTGAGGACACATCGTGTCAGACATCATAGTGCAATACTGCAAATGGCCATTACGCACTGCAGCTTGATGAATCCCCAGATGTGGCTAACCATGCAATTCTAATGGTCTATGTCAGACATGTCTGGGATAATAACTTTGAGGAGCAGTTCCTCTTTAGTGCTGATTTGCCCATCACCACCTCAGAGGTTGTCTTTAGCACAATGGATATGTACCTGGGCTCCGTGGGACTGGCTTGGGATCGGTGCGTACCGACCACTGATGGGGCAGCTGCCATGACGGGAAAGCACTACGGATTAGTAAAGCTGATCCTGGAGAGAGCACCGAGTGCAACGTGGAACCACTGCTTCCTACACAGGGAGGCTTTGGTAGCGACGGACATCGTGCCTGAGCTCCAAGCCACTCTCCAGAATGTGATCAAGTGTATCAACTATATCAAAAAGAGTTCCATGAAAAGCAGGTGTTTCCAGGCCTTCTGCAGGGATATGGGAAGCGAGCACCAGCAGGTGCTTTATCATGCAGAGGTCCGCTGGCTTTCCAGGGTAAACTTTTGGGTCGCTTTTATGAGCTTCGAACAGTTTGACTGTGAGGAATGGCTTGTGCAGGTTTGCCTACCTGGCGGATATTTTTGATAATCTGAATTTGCTCAATGTGTCAATGCAAGGGAGGGGGCATAATCAATTTGAACAGAGGGACAAAGTGGATGCCTTCAAGATTAAGTTTACCATTTGGGCAAATCATGTTTCTTTACAGGCTGAGTACATCGCTCATGTCACGTGCGCAAGCATTTAAAAATACATTTAGAAATCTATATTATTCAATTATTGCACCCACACTGCTCGTGCGCGCAACGAGCGTCTGCGTTGCAAAGGGCTAAAATAGAAGTCAGTTCTATTTGTGAAGCAGATCACGCTGCAAGTCCTGCCTCTCCCATCTCCTCATTGGTTTATAGAAGCAGGTACCCACGTGCCATCTCCTCATTGGTTATACCCACGTGAGTGACTGAAAGACGAACAAGGTCAGTGGCGGTAATGCACCTAATTTATGATAGTTGCCAATCGCAATATAAAGTCAAGAGAAGAAAAAGCCTAGAGGGAGGAGAGATGACTAGAAACGATTCAGTTGACCGTTTTATGTGTGGATTAATTGTCGGAGTAGAGGACCTTGTGTATTTCTGGTAAAATAACAATTCAATGTTTATATCCCAGGACAAATTAGCTAGCAACAGCAAGCTGTGATTGCATTTTAGAAGTGGAGTAATGGTTATATACAGGAAATAGAGACAGCGAGAGACAGATTTCAGATTTTTTTTTTTTACACATTTATTGTAATTGAATAAGATTGGAAGTTTCAACATGATCCAACAGTTTAATATGAATAAATAGGCAACTAAATAAATGTAGCAATAAATATACTGAGGTTTGCATGAATACATTTGTTTGAGGGTCAAGTAGGATGTGACGTTATTCATTACGAAATCATTCCAATACAACCGGAATGCATGTAAATCTCATAATTTGATCATAACAATGAAAGAAAAACACTTAATAAATAAAAATAAAATATAAGTTTAGTACATAGTACTTGGTTGTATATAAGAAACCGACTGTCTATTCACTTAAAAAAGTCTCATGCCACTCTAAATCTAGTACTGTATTTCAACCTGGATAGAAAATGATAGAATTCAGCCTATCAATCTTATAAATACTTATTTGGTTTGTATCTTGCAACAGTTCAGAATCACAGAGTATTCATGGAATGATTCCCCCTCTTCATTTGTTGCTGTTGAAGAAAATAAAAGATTATGTTATTACAATATAATCGACAATGTGAAGTTGATTCAGAACTTTTTGTGAAGCTAGATAAGAAAATTCCCCAAGCTTAGGATAATGAAAATTTAAGAAAATGTCACTGGAACCTAGACATATTTCTCTCAGGTGAAGCAAGTCATGCTGTATTTGCTGTATATGCTGTATTTATGACATCATTTTGTCCAATCAAACTCTTTGTTAAATGACAGTCATCCTATTTGTGTTGTTTTACCGGGTCGGTTTACATCCTTAGGCCGTACGAGTTTATATTGTACTTACTTGGCCAGCATCTTCTCAATGACCCTCTTGACCCAAGGAGCGCTGACATCCAGACAAATCTCCTGACCGCTGTTGCTCAGAGTGGCACTGCAGGACAGACACACAGCACAGTCAGACAATCATGAAACCTGGTAATAACTACATTTTAGTGTCAGCATTAACTAGTGAAATTGGATGGTAGTCAGGGAGTAGGACTGATTAATTGAAGTTACATATTTTTAAGTTAACGTTATATAGTAACCACATTTAATGTCAACATCATATAATAGCCATATTTTACAGTAAACATTTGCCAGTGTAATAGGACTATAATCAGGAAACAGCAGGACTCACATGATCTCAGTGTCTCTGCAGTGCGAGCTGGGAGGGAACATCTCCACCTTCTTAATGAGTTTACCAATACGTCTGCTCTCTGTCTCAATGCAGCGACATCGCAGGTCAGCCCCCACGCCTCTCAGACTCATCCCTGTTAGAGGTAAGAGGTCAAGGGTCAGGGGTAGAAGGAATACACAGGCATCCACCGGGATGACAAACACACTTGATTAGTTAGAGAGAGAGAAAGAGAGAGAGTCATCCACGCATGACTGTATGTTTCTCTGGATAAAAGCGTGAGTTAAATGGCATATATAAAGTATATATACAGTATATATTTCATATATAGAGAGAGACATGCAGATTTATTTGTATGTACAATAAGATACAAGATACAGTCCAGTATATAAAGGTAAATAGTAATCCTACTGCTCATAACCATTATATTCATGTCCATTGGTGTCAATGCATTGAGTCAGAGTGATGTAGGTAATAATATAAACTCACCCTCAGTAATGGTCAGGAGGGCCAGGAGCACAACGACAAGGCTGGCTGACATTCTGATGCTCATCTTGGAGTTACAGATGATCCTACTAGAAATCCTCTAATAAAGTCTAATGGTGTTATCTAGCTGGTAACAGGTATTGTAAAGTATTTTATTGTTATATCTTTCTCTCTTTGTCAGTCCAGTTGCAAGTTCTTTCTTTCTTTCCTTCCTTCTCTGTCTGTGGTGAGTTTGAATCTGCCGCTGTGAGAAGAGAGACGCTTTGTCTGCCACTGTGAGGAGAGAGCTGTTTTAAAGCCGAGTTCTGGAAATGAGTCATTGTGGCATATGGAAGATTGTGAAATCTGGGATTTGGCTGACTTTGAGGGCTTATTGAGGCAAGGATTTTCTCCCTTTAACCCATGAGTGACAGCAAGACACATTGACTTGGTACCGGTAACCTCTGTATATAGCCTCATTATTGTTATTTTATTGCGTTACTTTTTTATAGATTTAATTTTTTACTTTAGTTTATTTAGTAAATATTTTCTTAAGTCTATTTTCTTAAAACTGCATTGTTGGTTAAGGGCTTGTTAGTAAGCATTTCAGGGTAAGGTCTACACCTGTTGTATTCGGCGCATGTGACAAATGAAATTTGATTTGATTTAGATTTATCAATGAAACAACCTATGTCACGGCATACAGATGGAATAATACCAAGTTAAAGTGTTATGAAATTTTATGAAATGCTTGAGTTTTGAATGCATTGATGATTCTTTACTAAACAGATGTATTTTTTAAACTATTCATATGAGTAAAGTGCACAGCGCTATACTGCTCACTGACAACTATGTATTAACACCTGTAAGATGAGTACACTGGAATCCTAACTGACATCGACTAATAGAACATTTCTAATGCAACCTAGCTGTGGGCAAATGGCTGAAATATGTGTATTGTGTCACAAGACATTCGTCACACAGGATGGAAGGTTTAAACAAAGAATCATCATCACCAGTGATTAGGCTCACTGGATCACAAAACTTCTGAACCTAACTATGATATGAGGGCCAGTAGTTTCCCTGACCGCCTGGCCACAGACCCTATTTATTTTACTCTCCCATTGAATGGGGCATGATATACTGTATGTTCGCTCACCTACTGTATGATGGGGAGTTTCAATGAAGACATAGTAGGGAAAAGCAGGCAGACAACACAATGCTTGAATTTAATCCAATTTAATCAAATTCAATAATCTTTTATTAAAAGTACTACATTTTATTGCAGGTAGGTGTCACGACTTCCGCCGAAGTCGGCTCCTCTCCTTGTTCGGGCGGTGTTCTGCGGTCGACGTCACCGGCTTTCTAGCCATCGCTGCTGCGTTTTTCATGTATCCATTTGTTTTGTCTTGTTCCCTGCACACCTGGTTTTCATTCCCCAATCAATCTACATGTATTTATTCCTCTGTTCCCCATCATGTCTTTGTGAAAGATTGTTTGTGTTATGTGTTTATTGTTGAAGCACTAGACTGGTTTGTTTTTTCCGTGGTATTTCACAAAGATGTTTATTGCTAAACATAAATCTTGTGACTGTTTTGCGCGTTTTGCACTTTTGCCTCAATAAAGTGTGCGCCTGTTCACAAATCTCTGCTCTCCTGCACCTGACTTCGCTACCAGTACGCACACACCTGACAGTAGGGCTACTTTACACCACCCGGGCCTCTAAAGCTGACTGATGTTTTATTAAAAAAAATAGGCCTACCTAATAACACTTTAAATCATCATCTCTGTGCATGCTTTACACCGAGTATAGAAAACATTAAGAACACCTGCTCTTTCCATGACATAGATGGTCCGGGTGAATCCAGGTGAAATCTATGATCCCTTATTGATGTCACTTGTTAAATCCACTTAAAATCAGTGTAGATGAAGGAGAGGAGACAGGTTAAAGAAGGATTTTTAATCCTTGAGACAATTGAGATATGGATTGCGTGTGTATGCCATTCAGAGGATGAATGGGCAAGACAAAAGATTTAAGTGCCTTTGAACGGGGTATGGTTATAGATGCAAGGCGGACCAATTTGTGTCAAGAACTGCAACACTGCTGGGTTTTTCACACTCAACAGTTTCCTGTGTGTTTCAATAATTGTCCACCACCCAAAGGACATCCAGCCAACTTGAAACAACTGTGGAAAACATCAGAGTCAACATGGGCCAGTATCCCTGTGGAACGCTTTCGACACCTTGTAGAGTCTATGCCACAACGAATTGAGGCTGTTCTGGGGGCAAATGGGGGGGGGGGGGGGTTCCTAATCTTTGGTATACTCAGTCTATATCACAATCTCTGTCCACACTTTAAATGCAATGTTCTGTTATAAACATTACATTCACTAAAACAGGAAGTGACAAACAATACAATTTAAGTAAACATTGAGTAACTGAAATTACATTCCTCCAGACAGGCAGGGTGCCAGAGACTCAGCTTGCCGTGGGAACTAGACACATGGGAAATAATTAAACATGAACCAACACATCTGGCCCGTACAACTACGACATCACACCATGTATGACCATTCAGCCCCATCTATGAGAGAAAGTGTGTCTTTAAAAAAAAAGTAATAAGATTGATGGGGTATTTTATATAAACTCAGCAAAAAAAGGAATGTCCCTTTTTCAGGACCCTGTCTTTCAAAGATAATTCGTAAAAATCCAAATAACTTCACAGATCTATATTGTAAAGGGTTTAAACACTGTTTCCCATGCTTGTTCAATGAACCATAAACAATTAATGAACATGCACCTGTGGAACGGTCGTTAAGACACTAACAGCTTACAGATGGTAGGCAATTAAGGTCAAAGTTATGAAAACTTAGGACAATAAAGAGGCCTTTCTACTGACTCTGAAAAACACCAAAAGAAAGATTCCCAGGGTCCCTGCTCATCTGCGTGAGCGTGCCTTAGGCATGCTGCAAGGATGCATGAGGACTGCAAATGTGGCAAGGGCAATACATTTCAATGTCCGTACTGTGAGACGCCTAAGACAGCGCTACAGGGAGACAGGACGGACAGCTGATCGTCCTCGCAGTGGCAAACCACGTGTAACAACACCTGCACAGGATCGGTACATCCGAACATCACACCTGCGGGACAGGTACAGGATGGCAACAACAACTGCCCGAGGTAGACCAGGAACGCACAATCCCTGCATCAGTGCTCAGACTGTCCGCAATAGGCTGAGAGAGACTGGACTCAGGGCTTATAGGCCTGTTGTAAGGCAGGTCCTCACCAGACATCACCGGCAACAACATCGCCCATGGGCACAAACCCACCGTCGCTGGACCAGACAGGACTGGCAAAAAGTGATCTTCACTGACGAGTCGCGGTTTTCTCTCACCAGGGGTGATGGTCGGATTCGCGTTTATCGTCGAAGGAATGAGCGTTACACCAAAGCCTGTACTCTGGAGCGGGATCGTTTTGGAGGTGGAGGGTCCATCATGGTCTGGGGCGGTGTGTCACAGCATCATCGGACTGAGCTTGATGTCATTGCAGGCAATCTCAACACTGTGCATTACAGGGAAGACATCCTCCTCCCTCATGTGGTACCCTTCCTGCAGGCTCATCTTGATATGATCCTCCAGCATGACAATGCCACCAGTGAAACTGCTCGTTCTGTGCGTGATTTCCTGCAAGACAGGAATGTCAGTGTTCTGCCATGGCCAGCGAAGAGCCCGGATCTCAATCCCATTGAGCACGTCTGGGAGCTGTTGGATCGGAGGGTGAGGGCTAGGGCCATTCCCCCCAGAAATGTCTGGGAACTTGCAGGTGCCTTGGTGGAAGAGTGGGGTAACATCTCAGAGCAATAACTGACAAATCTGGTGCAGTCCATGAGGAGGAGATGCACTGCAGTACTTAATGCTGCTGGTGGCCACACCAGATACTGACTGTTACTGTTACTTTCGATTTTGACCCCCCCCCCCCCCCACTTTGTTCAGGGACACATTATTCCATTTCTGTTAGTCACATGTCTGTGGAACTTGTTCAGTTTATGTCTCAGATGTTGAATCTTGTTACGTTCATACAAATATTTACATTTGTTAAGTTTGCTCAAAATAAACGCAGTTGACAGTGAGAGGACGTTTCTTTTTTTGCTGAGTTTAGTTCACATATTTTGCTGCAATGCATGTGCTATAAGTAGGGAAATTTGTTTTTTTCTGACCTTAAAGTGACCTCACTGGGAAAACTCAGTAACTGATAACAGAGGGATCGTTTAAGTGGTGAGGCAAAAGCAACTGACTGTAGACAAAAGTCTACGAGTGAAGTCAGCAACGTGCATTTGCAACAGTTGAAAGTTGGACACTATAGGGACAGGTCGACATTTACTGGGGGGAGGGTTGTGTGGTTTTTTATTGGTTTACATTCACTCTTCTCGTCCTATTTTCCCTATAAACAATGGCTTGACTTACTTTTTATATTAGACTAATAAAGTTTAGAAACGTTTCTGAAGGTTTGGTATTGTGTGGTTATTGTTAAGCTTTAGCTACTGCAGGCCTATGATATGAAGGCAGTGCGCCCCAGCGCTCCCGACCCAGCTCTCCAACTGACTCAGACAGTTGAACTTGAGGTGAGGAAGTCTGTTTCAGGCCTACCAGAGTTACTCCTATATTTGAATCTATATAATCTAACAATATAATGCTTATCTTTATAAAAAATATTCTGATAAAAAATGTACGAATTAGCCTCCCTTTGCACGTCTCTATGTGTATAGCTGACGCAGGGGCCATTTGACAAAATGAAATGCAGGTAGGTGTTGTAGCATGCCACCGGCATATCTCTCTCTAACTCTCTGGGGTTAGGCCTAAGCTTCTCTTCCTTTACATATTTCTACATAAAACATTCTCCATTCAGGCTGCAATGGCGTCGATTTACTCTCTAACTCGATTTAATGACTAGTAGGCGGGGGAAAAACAGGGAAAATATGAGTCAGTTTGGTGGCAACACACCACTGATGGGAAAATTGGCATATTTTCTTTATGTGGATTTTATAATATTTGCATGAAAATCTGTCATCAATTGGATTGATGTGGTTTTCCAACAGCAAGGCTCCGTGCAAAATGGCAGTGTTCCCATTGTTTACAAAAGTTTTTCTTTATTAAGTCCAAATAAACATGTCTCCAACCCCCATATTACACACTCACAAACTGAAAATATATATGTGTACATTGTACAATCAATTGGTGTGAGAGAGAACCTCAAATATCACATTAATTTGTACATATCCACTGTATACATGAATTGCGGCAAAGTTGGTTCCTATTTTAGTCACATTTTTGGTCATCCTATCATGGGTCAAACAAAAACGCCCTAATGATTGGTTAACAATAGAGCGTCACACAATGCAGGCGATGGCTGCGTTCAAAATATGATCCCTTTTGATCAAATGATTTTTGTAACGTTCATGCAGTCGACATGTAGGACAATTTATATCCCCATAATGCAACACACTTTGAAAGGACTTGACAAAAGTGATCCGAACGCGCCCGGACTTTTTTGCTGGCCAGGTCATGTGATCAGAAAAAAAGGTAAATCACAAACATAACTTTTCTGTGAATCCCAAACCACCGCCTCGTGGGCGTTCTGTTGTCACGTGTTGCTGAATTTCTGTGGGTACTTCCAGAGAGTGGTGAGGTGATAAGTAAACCCATCAACCTCAGGACACACTCGTGATGCAATTCTTCTTTCACTTTTAAATAATAAAACGAGCATGCAATTCAAATGTACAAATCCCCCTGTTGTTTTACAAAATATAAACCTCCGTTTTTATTTATTTAACCTTTATTTAACTAGGCAAGTCAGTTAAGAACAAATTCGTATTTACAATGACGGCAGAAGGCAAAAGGCCTCGTACTGGGACGGAGGCTGGGATTAAAAATAAAATTAAAATATAGGACAAAACACACATCACGACAAGAGAGACACCACAACACTACTTAAAGAGAGACCTAAGACAACAACATAGCTAGGAAGCAACACATGACAACACGACAGTCCACAGTCCGGAACCTCCTGAGACGGCCCACAGTCCGGAACCTCCTGAGACGGCCCACAGTCCAGAACCTCCTGAAACGGCCCACATTCTGGAACCTCATGAGAAGTTCAACATTCCGGAACCTCCTGAGAAGGCCCACAGTCCGGAACCTCCTGAGAAGGCCCACAGTCCGGAACCTCCTGAGAAGGCCCACAGTCCTGAACCTCCTGAGAAGGCCCACAGTCCGTAACCTCCTGAGAGGGCGCACAGTCCGGAGCCTCCTGAGAGGGCCCACAGTCCAGAGTCTCCAGCGATGGTCTGTGGTCCAGAGTCTCCAGCGACGGTCTGCGGTCCAGAGTCTCCAGCGACGGTCTGCGGTCCAGAGTCTCCAGCGATGGTCTGCGGTCCAGAGCCTCCAGCAACGGTCGGCGGTCCAGAACCTCCAGTGACGGTCGGCGGTCCAGAGCTTCCACCGATGATGTCGGATTCGCAGGATGAGAGGGTTCGTCGTCCTGCACCAGAGCCACCACCGACACTAGACACCCACCCTAACCCTCCCTTTTTTTTGTTGTTTCAGGTTTTGCGTTCGGAGTACGCACCTTTGGGGGGGGGGGGTACTGTCACGTCCTGACCATAGAAAGCTTTTATTTTCTATGGTAGAGTAGGTCAGGGTGTGACAGGGTTTTTTTCTAGTTCTTATTTTCTATGTGGGGTTCTAGTTTAGTTTTTCTATGTTTAGGTCATTGGTGTGATTCCCAATTAGAGACAGCTGGTAATCGTTGTCTCTAATTGGGGATCATACTTAAGTAGCTTGTTTTTCACTGGGAGGTTATGGGATATTGTTTATGTATAGTTGTATCTTAGTCACGGGTCGTCTATTCTTTATTTGTTTTGTATTTTGCATTACGTTTCACTTTATAATAAATTATGTGGAACGCTACTCACGCTGCGCCTTGGTCTGATCATTTTTATGACGAATGTGACAGACCCAAAACAACGACGGCGAAAAGAGAGACTCGAAGGGGTCTTCTAGTCCGACTTAGGAGCCGCGCACACCACCAACCGCTTCCGAGTATATTACTCACCAATGTTCAGTCCCAGCATAACAAAGTTGACAAGATACTGTCGGAGTCGGTCCAGCCATCTGGATTCTCAGTTCATCGCGCCAACAGGAATAAACACCTCTCTGGGAAGAAGACGGGCGGGGGTGTATATTTCATGATTAACGGCTCATAGAGGAACTCAAGTCCTTTTGTTCACTGAACCTAGAATTCCTTACAATCAAATTATCACAGCTGTGTATATCCCCCCTCAAGCCGATACCACGACAGCCCTCGAGGAACTTCGCTGGAGTTTATGCACACTGGAAACCATACATCCTGCGTCTGCATTTATTGTAGCTGGAGATTTTAACAAAGCAAATTTGAGGAAAAGGGTACCTAAATTCTATCAGCATATCGACTGTAGTACTCACTCTGGAAAAACACTCGACCATTGTTATTCCAACTTCCGGGATTCATACAAGGCCCTCCCCTGCACTCCTTTTGGCAAATCTGACCACGACTCCATTTTGCTCCTCCCTTCCTATAGGCAGAAACTTAAACAGGAAGTACCCATGCTAAGGACTATTCAACGCTGGTCTGACCAATCGGAATCCACGCTTCAAGATTGTTTTGATCATGCGGACTGGGATATGTTCCGGGTAGCTTCCGAGAATAATTTTGACGTGTACACTGAGACGGTTAGTGATTTTATCCAGAAGTGTATAGGAGATGTTGTTCCCACTGTGACTATTAAAACCTACCCTAACCAGAAACCGTGTATAGATAGCAGCATTCGCACAAAACTGAAAGTGCGAACCACTTAATTTAACCATGGCAAGGTGACTGGGAATATGGCAGAATACAAACAGAGTAGTCATTCCCTCCGCAAGGCAATCAAACAGGCAAAACATCAGTATAGAGACAAAGTGGAGTCTCAATTCATTAGCTTTCTTACAAGAGACGTATGTGGCAGGGTCTACAGACAATCACAGACTGCAAAAGGAAAACCAGCCACGTCGCGGACACCAACGTCTTGC
Source organism: Salmo trutta (assembly GCF_901001165.1). Classification (NCBI taxonomy): domain Eukaryota; kingdom Metazoa; phylum Chordata; class Actinopteri; order Salmoniformes; family Salmonidae; genus Salmo; species Salmo trutta. Next base: position 20,231,550 of record NC_042988.1, read on the forward strand.
TTCAGGACAAGCTAAACACGTTCTTTGCCCGCTTTGAGGATAACACAGTGCCACTGACGCGGCCAGCTACCAAGGACTGTGGGCTCTCCTTCTCTGTGGCCGACGTGAATAAGACATTTAAACGTGTTATCCCTCACAAGACTGCCGACCCAGACGGCATCCCTAGCCGCATCTTTAGAGCATGCGCAGATCAGCTGGCTGGTGTGTTTACGGACATATTCAATCTCTCCCTATCCCAGCCTGCTGTCCCCGCATGCTTCAAGATGGCCACCATTGTTCCTGTACCCAAGAATGCAAAGGTAACTGAACTAAATTACTATTGCCACGTAGCCCTCACTTCTGTCATCATGAAGTGCTTTGAGAGACTAGTCAATGATCCTATCACCTCCACCTTACCTGTCACCCTAGACCCACTTCAATTTGCTTACCGCCCCAATAGGTCCACAGACGTTGCAATCGCCATCACACTGCCCTATCCCATCTGGACAAGAGGAATACCTATGTAAGAATGCTGTTCATTGACTATAGCTCAGCATTCAACACCATAGTACCCTCCAAGCTCATCATTAAGCTCGAGGCCCTGGGTCTGATCCCCGCCCTGTGCAATTGGGTCCTGGACTTCCTGACGGGCCAACTCCAGGTGGTGAAGGTAGGAAACAACCTCTCCACTTCGCTGATCCTCAACACTGGGGCCCCACAAGAGTGCGTGCTCAGCCCCCTCCTGTACTCCCTGTTCACTCATGACTGAGTGGCCATGCATGCCTCCAACTCAATCATCAAGTTTTCAGACGACACAACAGTAGTAGGCTTGATTACCAACAATGACGAGACAGCAAACAGGGAGGAGGTGAGGGCTCTGGGAGTGTGGTGTCAGGAAAATAACCTCATGGGTCATTTTAGCCCATGTATCGAACAGAGACTGTATGATAACAGTGTCAGAGCCGTATGCCATCTTTTATTATGTGGTCAGTCATGATTCATCTCAGAACTCTGGTAAATTAGAAAATAGATCATGTGTAAACTCTGGGACAGCCAGTGCCTTCATTGATTACACTAGCATCATCAGGCCTCAGCACATATACAGTTGAAGTCTGAAGTTTACATACACCTTAGCTAAATACATTTAAACTCAGTTATTCACAATTCCTGGCATTTAATCCTAGTAAAAATTCCCTGTATTAGGTCAGTTAGGATCACCACTTTGTTTTAAGAATGTGAAATGTAAGAATAATAGTAGAGAGAATTATTTATTTCAGCTTTTATTTCTTTCATCACATTCCCAGTGGGTCAGAAGTTTATATACACTCAATTAGTATTTGGTAGCATTGCCTTTAAATTGTTTAACTTGGGTCAAACGTTTCAGGTAGCATTCCACAAGCTTCCCACAATAAGTTGGGTGAATTTTGGCCCATTCCTCCTGACAGAGCTGGTGTAACAGAGTCAGGTTTGTAGGCCTCCTTGCTCGCACACACTTTTTCAGTTTCAGATGGCCACTCCAATACCTTGACATTGTTGTCCTTAAGCCATTTTGCCACAACTTTGGATGTATGCTTGGGGTCATTGTCCATTTGGAAGACCCATTGTGACCAAGCTTTAACTTCCTGACTGATGTCTTAAGATGTTGCTTCAATATATCCACATAATTTTCCATCCTCATGATGCCATCTATTTCGTGAAGTGCACCAGTCCCTCCTGCAGCAAAGCACCCACACAACATGATGCTGCCACCCCCGTGCTTCACGGTTGGAATGGTGTTCTTTGGCTTGCAAGCCTCCCCCTTTTTCTCCAAACATAACGATGGTCATTATGGCCAAACAGTTCTATTCTCGTTTCATCAGACCAGAGGACATTTCTCCAAAAAGTACGATCTTCATCCCCTTTTGCAGTTGCAAACCGTAGTCTGGCTTTTTTATGGCGGTTTTGGAACAGTGGCTTCTTCCTTGCTGAGCGGCCTTTCAGGTTATGTCGATATAGGACTCGTTTTACTGTGGATATAGATACTTTTGTACCGGTTTCCTCCAGCATCTTCACAAGGTCCTTTGCTGTTGTTCTGGGATTGATTTGCACTTTTTGCACCAAAGTACGTTCATCTCTAGGAGACAGAACACGTCTCCTTCCTGAGCGGTATGACGGCTGCGTGGTCCCATGGTGTTTATACTTGCGTAGTATTGTTTGTACAGATGAACGTGGTACCTTCAGGCGTTTGGAAATTGCTCCCAAGGATGAACCAGACTTGTGGAGGTGTACAATTTTTCTTCTGAGGTCTTGGCTGATCTATTTTCATTTTCCCATGATGTCAAGCAAAGAGGCACTGAGTTTGAAGGTAGGCCTTGAAATACATTCACGGGTACACCTCCAATTGACTCAAATGATGTCAATTAGCCTATCAGAAGCTTCTAAAGCCATGACATCATTTTCTGGAATTTTCCAAGCTGTTTAAAGGAACAGTCAACTTAGTGTATGTCAACTTCTGACCCACTGGAATTGTGATACAGTGAATTATAAGTGAAATGAACAATTGTTGGAAAAATTACTTGGTGTCATGCACAAAGTAGATGTCCTAACCGACTTGCCAAAACTATAGTTTGTTAACAACAAATTTGTGGAGTGGTTGAAAAATGAGTTTCAACGACTCCAACCTAAGTGTATGTAAACTTCCGACTTCAAGTGTATCACTGTCAAACTGAAATGGTCCACCCACACAGACAGTGTGGTGAAGAAGGCGCAACAGCACCTCTTCAACCTCAGGAGGCTGAAGAAATTTGGCTTGTCACCTAAAACCCTTACAAACTTTTACAGATTGTCATGTCCTGACCAGCAGAGGGAGGTATTGTACCAGTTGTGGTCAGGATGTGGCAGGTTGTTTGTATGTTAAGGGTTTGTGTTGGGGATGGGACTCCCAATTGAAGGCAGGTGTGTTGAGTTGCCTTTGATTGGGAGTCCTATATAGTAGGGTGTGTTTTTCTTTGGGATTGTGGGTTTGTGTGCACTGCGTTTGTTTTAGCCTGCCACACTGTTGCCATTGTGAGTATTGTTTTTTTGGTTTTCCAGTGGATACTTTACTTGTTTTTTATCAATAAACATGAGTATCCACATTCCCGCTGCGCCTTGGTCCATTCCTAACGACGGTTGTTACAGAACTACCCACCACCAAAGGACCAAGCACTGGAAGAGGAGGAAGCCACAGGAGAACAGGGTGGATGAATGGACATGGGAGGACGTCCTGGACGGCAAGGGATGCTACACCTGGGAGGAAATCCTGGCCGGAAGGGATCGCCTCCCATGGGAACAGGTGGAGGCACTCAGGAGAGTGGAGGCAGCTGGACAGAGGAACCAACGGGAACGTTATGCTGGAACACGGTTGGGTAGGAAACCCGAGAGGCACCCCCAATATTTTTTTTTGAGGGGGCACACGGGTAGCTTGGCCAGGCCAAGGAAGAGCCGTAAGCCAGCTACCCGTGATTACAGGGAGGTGCGCATGAGGTGGAGGGCGCCATGTTACGCTGAGGTACGCACCATCTCGCCTACATGGACGCACAGGCCAGTCCGCCCTGTACCAGCGCCCCGCATGTGCCAGGGTGAGGTGAGCATCGAGCCAGAAGGGGTGATGCCAACCCTGCGCTCAAGACCGCCAGTGCGCCTCGAAGGTCCGGTGTTTCCCGCTATACGCACTAGCATGGAGGTGCGTGTCTCCAGGCTGGCACGTCCAGTACCAGCCCCACGCATCAGGCGTCTAGTGCGTCAGCCTAGCCTCGCCAGTCAAGAGTCACCAGAGCTGTCCGCCAGTCAAGAGTCGCCAGAGCTGCCTGCCAGTCAGGAGTCGCCAGAGCTGCCTGCCAGTCAGGAGTCGCCAGAGCTGCCTGCCAGTCAGGAGTCGCCAGAGCTGCCTGCCAGTCAGGAGTCGCCAGAGCTGCCTGCCAGTCAGGAGTCGCCAGAGCTGCCTGCCAGTCAGGAGTCGCCAGAGCTGCCTGACTGCCCGGAGATGCCAGAGCGGCCCGACTGCCCGGAGATGCCAGAGCGGCCCGACTGCCCGGAGATGCCAGAGTGGCCCGACTGCCCGGAGATGCCAGAGTGGCCCGACTGCCCGGAGATGCCAGAGTGGCCCGACTGCCTGGAGATGCCAGAGTGGCCCGACTGCCCGGAGATGCCAGAGAGGCCCGACTGCCCGGAGATGCCAGAGTGGCCCGACTGCCCGGAGATGCCAGAGTGGCCCGACTGCCCGGAGATGCCAGAGTGGCCCGACTGCCCGGGTCTGCCAGAGTGGCCCGACTGTCCTCCGGGTCTGCCAGAGTGGTCCGACTGTCCTCCGGGTCTGCCAGAGTGGCCCGACTGTCCTCCGGGTCTGCCAGAGTGGCCCGACTATCCTCCGGCCCAGCCCGAGGGGCCCGCCTGTCCCCCGGCCCAGCCCGAGGGGCCCGCCTGTCCCCCGGCCCAGCCCAAGTGGCCCGCCTGTCCTCCGGCCCAGCCCGAGTGGCCCGCCTGTCCTCCGGCCCAGCCCGAGTGGCCCGCCTGTCTTCCGACCCAGCCAGAGTGGCCCGCATGTCTTCCGGTCCAGCCAGAGTGGTCCGTCTGCCAGGGTCAGCCCGAGTGGCCCGTCTGCCAGGGTCAGCCCGAGTGGCCCGTCTGCCCGGCGCAGCTATCGGCGCCACCGAAGTGGGCAACGCCGAAGGTGGAGCGAGGTCCACGTCCTGCACCTGAGCCACCTCCAGGATAGGTGGGTTGGGGAGGGAGGGTGTAGCACAGTGCCGTCGGTGACGGCAGCCACCCTCCCTTCCCTCCCTTATTGTTTAGGGGTTATTGCTTATTGGTTTTGTTGGGGATTGTTTTTTTTGTGTTTTCTTTTTTTTAGGTGCATTCCGGGGTCTGCACCTTGAGGGGGGGGGGGGTACTGTCACATCCTGACCAGCAGAGGGAGGTATTGTATCAGTTGTGGTCAGGATGTGGCAGGTTGTTTGTATGTTAAGGGTTTGTGTTGGGGATGGGACTCCCAATTGAAGGCAGGTGTGTTGAGTTGCCTTTGATTGGGAGTCCTATATAGTAGGGTGTGTTTTTCTTTGGGATTGTGGGTAGTTGTTTGTGTGCACTGCGTTTGTTTTAGCCTGCCACACTGTTGCCGTTGTGAGTATTGTTTTTTTGGTTTTCCAGTGGATACTTTACTTGTTTTTTATCAATAAACATGAGTATCCACATTCCCGCTGCGCCTTGGTCCATTCCTAACGACGGTTGTTACACAGATGCACAATTGAGAGCATCCTGTTGGGCTGTATCACTGCCTGGTACGGTAACTGCACCGCCCACAACTGCAGGGCTCTCCAGGACAAACTACCTGCCCTCCAGGACACCTACAGCACCTGATGTCACAGGAAGGCCAAAAAGATCTTCAAGGACAACAACCACCCGAACCACTGCCTGTTCACCCTGCTATCATCCAGAAGGTGAGGTCAGTACAGGTACATCAAAGCTGGGACCAAGAGACTGAAAAACAGCTTCTATCTCAAGGCCATCAGACTGTTAAATAGCCATCACTAGCACAGCGAGGATGCTGTTTACATACACAGATTCAAAATCATTCGTCACTTTAATAATGCCACTTAGATAATGTTTACATACAGTACCTTGGATTACTTATCTCATATGTTTATACTGTATTCTATCTACTGTATCTTAGTCTATGCCGCTCTGACATTGCTCATCCATATATTTATATATTCTTAATTCCATTCCTTTACTTAGATTTGTGTGTATTTGGTAATTGTTGTGAAATTGTTAGATATTACTTGTTAGATATTGCTGCACTGTTGGAACTAGAAGCACAAACATTTCGCTACACCCACAACAACTGCTAAACACGTGTATGTGACCAATACAATTTGATTTGATTTGATTTTAAAAGGTGTTAAACAAATCTAAATATATTTTATATTTCAGATTCTTCAATGTAGCCACCCTTTGCCTTGATGACAGCTTTGCACTCTATTGGCATTCTCTCAACCAGCTTCATGAGGTAGTCATCTGGAACGCATTTCAATTAACAGGTGTGCCTTTGTTAAAAGTTAATTTGAGGAATTTCTTTCCTTCTTAATGTGTTTGAGCCAATCAGTTGTTTGGTGACAAGGTAGGGGTGGTATACAGAAGATAGCCCTATTTGGTAAAAGACCAAGTCCATTTTATGGCAAGAACAACTCAAATAAGCAAAGAGAAACGACAGTCCATCATTACTTTAAGACATGGTCAGTCAATCTGGAACATTTCAAGAATTAAAAAAAACCTTCAAGTGCTATGATGAAACTGGCTCTCATGAGGACCACCACAGGAAATGAATACCAAGATTTACCTCTGCTGCAGAGGATAAGTTCATTAGAGTTACCAGCCTCAGAAATTCCAGCCCAAATAAATGCTTCACAGAGTTCAAGTAATAGACACATCTCAACATTAACTATTCAGAAGAGACTGTGTGAATCAGGCCTTCATGATCTAATTGCTGCAAAGGAACCACTACTAAAGGACACCAATAAGAAGAAGAGACTTGCTTGGGCCAAGAAACATGAGTAATGGACATTAGACCAGTGGAAATCTGTCCTTTGGTCTGATGATTCCAAATTTGAGATTTTTGGTTCCAACCGCCGTGTCTTTGTGAGACGTAGAGTAGATGAACGGATGATCCCCGCATGTGTGGTTCCCACCACGAAGCATGGAGGAGGAGGTGTGATGTTGTGGGGGTGTTTTGCTGGTGACACTATCAGTGATTTATTTAGAATTCAAGGCACACTTAACCAGCATGGCTACCCCACCATTCTGTAGCAATACGCCATCCCATCTGGTTTGCACTTAGTGGGAATATATTATTTTTTTCAACAGGACAATGACCCAACACACCTCCAGGCTGTGTAAGGGCTATTTGACCAAGAAGGAGAGGGATGGAGAGCTGCATCATACGGCCTGGCCTCCACATCCACCAGTCCTCAACCCAATTGAGATAGTTTGGGATGAGTTGGGCCGCAGAGTGAAGGAAAAGCAACCAACAAGTGCTCAGAATATGTGGGAACGCCTTCAAGACTGTTGGAAAAGCATTCCAGGTGAAGCTGGTTGAGAGAATGCCAAGAGTGTGCAAAGCTGTCATCAAGGCAAAGGGTGGCTACTTTTGAAGAATCTCAAATGTCAAATATATTTAATTTGTTTAATACTTTTTTGGTTACTACATTATTCAATGTGTGTTATTGAATAGTTTTGATGTCTTCACTATTATTCTACAATGTGGAAAATAGTAAAAAATAAAGAAAAACCCTGGAATGAGTAGGTGTGTCCAAACTTTTGACTGGTACTATATATATGCCTTGATGACAGCTTTGCACACTCTTGGCATTCTCTCAACCAGCTTCACCTGGAATGCTTTTCCAACAGTCTTGAAGGCGTTCCTAGTTATTATTATTGTTATTATTTTAGCTATTTTTATTGGTACACGGGCCTACAAAAGGGTGGGGCAGCAAGTTGCCCATCCCTGCTCTAAGTGGTAATTGATGACGTCTTATGTTTTTGTATGTGATGGTGTGATTTTTCATTTATGCCACAAGATGGCGTCATGCTCGCTTTTGGAGAAACGTCTCTCCTGAACACACTCAACATGACTAGGTATTCTAAATTGCTTTTGGTCCTCTGTAGTTAACATGTGGTTTGACGTAGACTCCTTGGAAATGTGCTCCTTCATAGAGATGTAATATTTCTTTATTTGCCAAAAGCTATTTGAAACTGAAGGCATGGGGGGGGTAAATGTAATAGCACACAAAAATTAAATCAGATCAAGGCGATAGTGAAAACTCTTGTAAAGCAAAACGTACTGACCTGATGATTTATGAAATTCCAACCTCTTCTGGATCCCTCCTAAATGCAGAGACAGTGAGTCAAGCACACACACTCACTCATTCACAGAACAATACGCATGCACACACTTCCCGTTATTTCGTTTCTTACATCACTATTGTTTGGCTCAGCAGTTCCTTAAATGTGGATGAGCTATTAATTCATGATATACTAGCCTCTCACATTATGCCTGAGTCATTCAACACTGCACTGCCTAGGTTTTAAGTTTATAAAGCTGAAGAGGTGTTTATGTGAAATTGACAGAAAACATCCTCAGTCTTTGAAGTGCTAGTCAATATTTCTTAATAAAAAGCATTTGTTAGTCTACATTTTTTGTTTTCAATTTGATCAGGCTTACACATTGAAGGGATATTTTGACAGAATTTCTAACAGAAATATGTAGACGAATGTCTGAAGAATAATAGTTTTAAATGATTTACTGTGTGCGTGTTTGTGAGTGAGAGAGAGAGAGTCTGGGGTCTGAAGACAAATGAATGGAACGCCTATACTTCAAATTACTAAAAAGTTCCTCAGCAGATGAATTTAACTTGGGTTTAGCTCTATTTCTCGGTAGGACTAAGCTGCTTTAAATATAATTTACGATGTGATATGACGATGCACTACAACTTTTACGCGACAGCATCATCTTTTATGTCGCATCTAATAACAATATCGGATGGGGCGTTAACTTTCAATTGTTTCTTATAATGAATGAACTGTCATTTAGCCAATAGGCTATCTCAGTATAGGGCCTTTGTTGGTTTGATCATTTCCATCTCTGGTTTCTCAACGAGACATTTCAACGAGAAAAGAATAATGTTTCTCGTGCCAGCTATTGTCATTTTAGCGCCATATCTGTGGAAATTCAGACGAATTTCTATTATTTTCCGTTTTTGTTATTGAAACCACACAACGCGTTTTTCCGCCACGGCATTGGACCTGTTTCCAATCTGAAGACATGCGTGATGAATTTGGCAAATCATCTGCAGCTTGTCGGTAACGTAGCCCACCCACACCAGCCCAGTCGCCCGCTGCCCTGGGGTATCAATTGGAAATGTGAAAATCCCAACAAAGGACTAAATCATTAAACATAAACAACCCAGGGCCTTCGAACAATACAAAAGTGCCCTCCGCTTCTGGCATTCCTTTTATGTATTGGCAAGTGCAAATCTATTACTTTCAGCATAATACCAGTTTATTCTCAGTTGGCTATTAGACCTATTAGACTATATAAAAGGCAATTTAACAGTGTCATTACGGACTGTTATATGTTTAAAGATGTGTGTTTTCAATTGAGTAGCAGGCCGATGGTTTCCTTGTTCATGAGAAATAAGGCATATCAATTACATTTTTTTCAGTGTGTAATTTATGACATTATGACCGTCCTGTTACCTCTCGCTAAATAGGCTTCTCATGGAGGAAAAATAATGTCAGCAAGCCCTTTACCTTAGCCAGATCTAGTCATATGCCTGTCACGAAATTACAAGTAGGCTAGCTGCTACATTTAATTGGCATAGTAGCCTAGTTTCAATATGCTCGAATATTATTCCTGTTGCTATTATAATAGCAGCATGTTATGAGCATAATTAGGCTACTATACATTTCTATAGGCTACATTTCCCTCTATAAATTGTAAAAGTTGCAAGGCGCCGAAAATACTCTATCTATAGGGATAGACACCTTCTGAAGGTGACCTATAGGCCGACTGGTCCACCAATTGTTTTTGCCACTATAGGTATAGATAATGGAGTTGGCTCATACTTCTCTTCCGTCACTGCAAGTCCCCAATATCAACACAATTATTGTTAATATTCACTCTCTGATTTGTCTCACTTACCTTGGCTAAAACGAATAGGCCTACCACATTTATTTTTGATCGATCTAGATTGATTGATTTAATCTAGCCTTTAAATTATTGCAGAATTTTGAATGTGGGCCTCTGGCTGTAGTATATGAAGTGATATTTTCACAACCATTATGCCTTTATCGAAAGCACATCATTTCTTGAAAGAAGCATTAACCTAATAAAAATGATTCCTCACTTTGATTTTATTAAACTTCATGTCAAACTTGGTATTTTCAACATTTCTAACTCAACACGCTTCCCTACATTATAGTTGTTTAGTCGGTGCCATTTGTGCAAAATGTTAGAATTTATGCCTCGATCACACCTATAGAGTTTACGCAAAATGTACGCAGCATCATCTGGATATGTGTGCAACAAAAGTTCAACATTCACCATCTGCTACTGTTTCTGTCAAGCCGTCTATGCATACAATAAGATGCACATGTTCGATAAATCTAACATATGCACCACACAGAACGCACTGCAACTGCCTCTGTAACACAATGCTGCAAGGCAAACGCAGAGTTCCATTGGAAAGGAATGTACTTTTGGTGTACCAAAACACAATAAAGCTGTCGGTGTGATGGAGGCTTTAGGCTAATTTTTATTGTGTAGCCTTTCATTCATACTCATACTTCAATTCATACTCTCCTCCATGTTTTGCACATGGGCACATGTTGCTAAAATAGTATAAGAAAAATGTTCGAAGCGCCCTTAGTAGGGCGTTATTATTTATTCAGAAAAAAGCTTATACTGAGTTATCTTTGTTTTTGGCGCTTCACGAAATTACAATTATAGGCCATTTTGTTTTTGAAATGTGTTATTGATGTGGTGATAGTTCAGATGAGCTAGGGCGGCTATATGTCTACTCCTACATATATTTGATATTTCGAATAGCCATCTACAAGTAGGCCTTGGTCTAATAGGATAACATATCATTTTCCCCCACCATATTGATATTATAGTTGTCACTTATTGAACGAATGGTAATTTACTGAATGGAATTTGAAATATGATGTTGATATTGGAGTGATGGGATGATGATAGTTGGTACTTTGGTACCGATTGCCTTGTTTCGATTGGCTAAGAGCATCTCCTCGAGCATAACCATGACATCACAGTCACCTGATCCAATACGGTTACAGTTCCAACAGGAAACCAACGAGAGAGGATGCTGGACATCTTGGAAGACTCACCGCGCTTCATAACTTTCTCAGCCTCCCTTTTCTCCGTTTAAGGCTAAAAAGTTGTTCCATTTCATGTTTGTTTGGAGATAAAAAGGCTTTGGATTTTCTGAAGGATTGTTTTTTTCTCTTGAATAACTAACGTGAGAGGGGGCTGAGCGTACATATTTTAAGCTTGTTTTTTTTTGTGAATGGAGAGGGCAAAGCCTTGCGCGTGAGCATCTATCCCTTTCAAAGAACTGGCCCTTTCCCACCTGTTGGGGCAGGTGGTATTGGCTCTGCCCGTGGACTATGACATTGGACTTGGAGCCCATGGAAGATTTTGTTATTGACGTAGTAGGAGAGGGACTCAGGGATAACGGAGAGGAGCATCTCGTGTCCTTACCTTTGGAAGAGGCGAGAAGCGCAGAGCATGAACCTGACACTTTTTTGTCTTCGAGCGGGCAGGACGAGGATAGGGACGACTACTCACCCACGTCGAAGTGTCCTCCAGCAGCAAGTAAAAGCCCGACGTCGGTAAAGCCTCCATACTCCTACATCGCTTTGATAACAATGGCCATATTACAAAGCCCCAAAAAGCGTCTTACCCTCAGCGAGATATGTGACTTTATCAGCCACCGCTTCGTTTATTATCGTGAGAAGTTCCCTGCCTGGCAGAATTCCATCAGACACAACCTTTCGCTCAATGACTGCTTTGTCAAAATGCCCCGGGAGCCTGGTAATCCAGGAAAGGGAAACTACTGGACTCTAGACCCCAATTCTTCGGACATGTTTGAGAATGGGAGCTTTCTGCGACGAAGGAAGAGGTTCAAACGCCAGCATGTTCGTTTCGGGGTGCTCAAGGAGCAACCCCTTGAGCCCAGTGGCTTTCACAACTTTTATGGTACTTATGGACTTGGCACAGCGGGTCTTCAGCTACCCAGTTTGGAGATATATCCGTTCGGCTTCCATCACTATGCACACTCGTCATGCGCGCCCACCATCCCACCTGTTAGCTGCCTGCTACCGGCTTTGTCGAGCCTGTTTACCCGGAACTCTTTCGCTGCCAAGGCTTTTCTTCAATCACAGCAGCCTGTCACTATCGGGTCCTTCAATCCGAGCCGCTGTGCCACCTTTTCTTCCGCTTTGACCTCCAGCGCTCCATACGCGTCCCCTGCGCTGTTCCACTCCGCGGCGTCTCCACATCTCGTCAGTTTACATCAAGAATATCAGAAATTCCAAACTCAGCGCAGCACCTCTGACCTGGCTAAATGAGCAGTGCTTGTGAATATTTTAGTTGTGTTTCAGACTTAAAATTGTTTATTTGTATCTCAGGTGATAGAGATTTTTGAAGCTCTTGTGGAAACACAGGTATTTGGCAAATGGTAATTGGATGGACTTTCTTGTTGATCTAGGCCTATTTGAAAAGTTCTTAAGAATGCTGTAGATTTATGCCTTGCATTGATTACATTTTTCATAGCATCTTGCGTTTTTCTTTCTAAAGTATGAAATTACAATTGTCAATTGAAATGTAAATATTTAACTGACGAGTTTCCTTTTACATTCGGAAATAAATAAAGGGAATTATTTAAAACAAAATATTTAACTAAGTCATTTTTCTTATAGGCCTTTGCGTCACTGACCTGTCAATGTTGGCACAATTGAAGATCTGTAATTGATGCCTTTAACAACTGATTATTGCATAGCGTATATGTTTAATCAATGGAAATATAGCTGCATTTAAAAAAAAAAAACTATAATAGGCCTAAATGCGCAGTGAATTTGATTGCATCTTTCAGCAGGAAAACCATTTAATTCATAATGTTGTTGATTGTGTAGATAATGTGTCGGTTAAATTATGTTCAAAACTTTTTACAAAATTAGGGTAATTTTAGTTTGGCTGGTTAGCATTTCTCTAATAATAAAATATTATTTTATTCAATTATATGATGTTTAGGCCTACATGTAAAAAATGTAAGCCTATATTAAGTCAAATACAATTCTTAAAATAATTATATATATATATATATATATATATATATATATATATATATAGCTTTAAAAGTGTCTGAATCAAGTATCCTGGAATGTTATGACTACATGTTGGGGATTTTCTGATACTACAATTGAAACATTTTATTTTTGTTCGTATTTTTTATGGCTACAATATAGGCCCTACTGCAATTATTTATATATTATGAAAATCTCTCAATGTGGTTGTTCTGCAGCATCTCGCTGTCGTTTGCCATTCGTACCCAAAAACTGACGCTTAAACACATTGTAAATGAATGCTCTTTCTAAATTTGAAGTCTAGAAGTAACGGTCTGTGCAGCTGCGCAGCTTTCAGATTGTCAGTTGAGTTACACCACATCCATCCATTAGTTCAACATCCTATTATAATTGCCTGATTTTGCGTCATTCTCCACACAGCCTGCTCGTTCTCAAACCAAAAATTGAAAAAATCTGTACAACACATTCAAAGACTTCATATTTTCATGTCAGATTATGAGGTAATTTCTAAACCCGCATTTGGTTGTCTCTCTCCAAAGCATTCCTTATAAGATTTTTTTATAGAAATGTTTTAATATGTTTGTATGGGAGATGTAGGTTGAGCATATAGCCTACTATTCAAAGAGGTATACCACAAATGAACCGTTGCCAGTTGAGGATTTATTCAAATGTGTTTAAATAGAAATCTACAAGACCGATTTAACTCGGTTTTGCTAGAACCAGATTCGTGGAATATAGATCTATTAGTCAGAAAATAAAAGCAATATTACATTGTAAGAATATTAAAGCCCTGAGAATTATGGATGTTTTAAAACAATATTTGAAAGTAATTAATAACAAATAGCTTTATAACTTGATAGATATCACAATCAAGTAAAATTGTGATACTGTATGTTATATATGTGTAAACATAAAAGGAACAAAACATAAAAGGAATATAAAGGTTTCCTTGCCCTCTTAATATCGTTTGAAATATCTGGAGCCACATTGGAGATGATTCTAGTACTGTTTCAACCCAAAGTAACAGACATTTTTCATGGATTATAATGAAGATTGAGTATTTGAGACAGATTATTCATGTAAATGTTGAATTATATAATTAACCATATTTGTTGTTTTCTTTTAACGTCCTTGTTTAGATTTATTGTGTGTTTTCCTTTTACTTCTATGCCAGACCGTGCTGTGTTACACTGAAAATGACAGGAAGAAAATAATGTTAGGTTTCATGGGAGGAAAGTATTTATTTCATTCTATTCTAAGTCTAGATTAGATTGATGACTACTCTAAAGCTTTTGGAAAGGGCTGATGGATAGAAGTACAATATCCAATTCAGTCTAATGCCGTTTGGCACCCATTGAAGGAGTTAAATAAATAAAAAGATTGTTGCCTGATGGCGAATTGTTAAGTTGCTTGACTGAGAGAGAAATACACAATGATTTTCTTTGTGGGTCCCCGTTTGAATAAGGAATAAGTTTTATTCAGGAAATATACAGACTCGCTCATACTGGGTCATACTGTTTATTTGATCTTTTTTGTGGTCATATATTTTTCTGCACATAAAACACTAAATGTTTATTATTGCTATTGATAATCTTAAACAGTGTGGTGAAGTAGCCTTAATAGATCCAGCATGAGATTCGTATCATCTGACAGTAAATATTTAGTGTTCGAATGATACTTATCTGCTTGAAAGAAAACTGAAAATACCACTAATGGGTCATTTTAGCCCATGTATCGAACAGAGACTGTATGATAAGTGTCAGAGCCGTAATGCCATCTTTTATTATGTGGTCAGTCATGATTCATCTCAGAACTCTGGTAAATTAGAAAATAGATAAAGTGTAAACTCTGGGACAGCCAGTGCCTTCATTGATTACACTAGCATCGTCAGGCCTCAGCACATATACAGTTGAAGTCTGAAGTTTACATACACCTTAGCCAAATACATTTAAACTCAGTTTTTCACAATTCCTGACATTTAAACATAGTAAAAATTCCCTCTCTTCAGTCAGTTATGATCACCACTTTATTTGAAGAATGTGAAATGTAAGAATAATAGTAGAGAGAATGATTTATTTCAGCTTTTATTTCTTTCATCACATTCCCAGTGGGTCAGAAGTTTACATACACTCAGTTAGTATTTGGTAGCATTGCCTTTAAATTGTTTAACTTGAGTCAAACATTTCGGGTAGCCTTCCACAAGCTTCCCACAATAAGTTGGGTGAATTTTGGCCCATTCCTCCTGACAGAGCTGGTGTAACTGAGTCAGGTTTGTAGGCCTCCTTGCTCGCACACACTTTTTCAGTTCTGCCCATACATTTGCTATTGGATTGAGATCAGGGCTTTGTGATGGCCACTCCAATACCTTGACTTTGTTGTCCTTAAGCCATTTTGCCACAACTTTGGAAGTATGCTTGGGGTCATTGTCCATTTGGAAGACCCATTTGCAACCAAGCTTTAAATTCCTGACTGATGTCTTGAGATGCTGCTTCAATATATCCACATAATTTTCCATCCTCATGATGCCATCTATTTTGTGAAGTGCACCAGTCCCTCCTGCAGCAAAGCACCCCCACAACATGATGCTACCACCCCTGTGCTTCACGGGTGGGATGGTGTTCTTCGGCTTGCAAGCCTCCCCCTTTTTCCTCCAAACATAACGATGGTCATTATGGCCAAACAGTTCTATTTTTGTTTCATCAGACCAGAGGACATTTCTCCAAAAAGTATGATCTTTGTCCCCATGTGCAGTTGCAAACCGTAGTCTGGCTTTTTCATGGCAGTTTTGGAGCAATGGCTTCTTCCTCGCTGAGCGGCCTTTAAGGTTATGTCGATATAGGACTGGTTTTACTGTGGATATAGATACTTTTGTACCTGTTTCCTCCAGCATCTTCACAAGGTCCTTTGCCGTTGTTCTGGGATTGATTTGCACTTTTCGCCCCAAAGTATGTTCATCACTAGGAGACAGAACGTGTCTCCTTCCTGAGCGGTATGACGGCTGCGTGGTCCCATGGTGTTTATACTTGCGTACTATTGTTTGTACAGATGAACGAGGTACATTCAGGCGTTTGGAAATTGCTCCCAAGGATGAACTTGTGGACTTGTAGAGGTCTACAATTTTTTTTCTGAGGTAGGCCTTGAAATACATCCACAGGTACACCTCCAGTTGACTCAAATTAGCCTATCAGAAGCTTCTAAAGCCATGACATCTTTTTGGGGAATTTTCCAAGCTGTCTAAAGGCACAGTCATCTTAGTGTATGTAAACTTCTGACCCACTGGAATTGTGATACAGTGAATTATAAGTGAAATAATCTGTCTGTAAACAATTGTTGGAAAAATTACTTGTGTCATGCACAAAGTAGATGTCCTAACTGACTTGCCAAAAATATAGTTTGTTAACAAGAAGTGTATGTAAACTTCCGACTTCATCTCTAGAAGCTGCAAATGCGCGCCTTTGAAACGTCTACATTTTAACCAGGCGTTATGGTTGAGAGTCACTTTCCCTGGTCAGGTATGATACCTCAAAGTCAAGTGCTCGTCATGCGTCAGTCAATGTGTCTGTGGGAAAGCTTTGTAGATGATGCAGAAGTCAATCCTCTTTTATCAAGAACAAATAGAGAAAGAGAAACAAACTATCAGAAAAGCAGAAGAGTGCTGTTGATTGACAGAAAGAGAAAGGAGTGACATTTATCTGCGGGGAAAGTCACTGCACCTGACAAAACAAGCAAGACAGAAACGTGCATGTATGTCCTCTCGTATGTGTGTTCAGCTGTCCTTTATCATACATGACTTCTCCATCCCTGTCGTAAGGGAGGAAGAAACTTGCCAATAATCAGTTGTGTTTGCCTTTATTTTCTTTCCTTTCCATCCTTCAAGATGGGTGTCTAACAGGATGTGAGAGACTGTTACTACTTCCTCTTTTTCTGTCAGTGGAGACCTGTTGCATTAACCCCTGGTCAGCACCACCTCTCTCCTACATTCTCTCTCTTATAGTCTCACTTTTGTTCTTGTTAAATGGCATGTGAAAGAATGTTCCTTGACTGCCAATTCGTTTAGAAATGAAATATGTGAAAGGGCTCAGTAATTGTAACAACAATGACACTGGGCCTTAAATTGAATACGTCACTACAGAAGACTCCAATCAATGTCACATTATGGTTATTCATAACACTATGAACTTGATGAATGTAGGTTTATGTGACTCCCATCAGTGATGCGTGCCCTGTTACCGCGCCAGGTTTCTACTCAGTTCAATGTGGATTATCAGTTATGACTTATTATAACTCACATCTTCCCTTTGATGTAGAGGCCATTTCCTGGGAAAAGTCCGTCGATTTAGTCAGAAGTCCATTCATGCCTGACACGGTTGCTATGCCATGCTTTCATTCTAGCATTATTAAGGCCAAGCCAAACAGGCAAGGTAAACTCATTCCTCCAACACCCACCCTCCCTTTCTTCCTTTCCACAGCCAGATCATGGTGCAGAGTGGTGCATTGTGGGATAGCCTTAGCAAATTCAGTCATTAGAGGAAAAACAATGTTTCAATGTTATTCCTACATGTTACAATGTTTCAATGTTATTCCTACATGTTACAATGTTTCAATGTTATTCCTACATGTTACAATGTTTCAATGTTATTCCTACATGTTATTCCTACATTTGAAATGCATCATTTGGAATGAGTTCCCTTTAATGTTTTCATTTTCCTGAACTGTTGAGAGTGGTTTGTAAGTTATTTAAACTGATTGAATTGAAATTGATTGAAAGAGACCAAAGACAATATAAGCATTTAAGTGCAGCACAATTTCAAAGGGATTATCTGTTGGCTACAGTGATCAGAATTGAGGGAGTGATAGTATCAATGTATAAAGGGGGAAGCTACAGTAAGTAGGTGGCATTTTGAGTTAGCCTTTGAAAAGCTAGCCCTGTGCTGCGGCTGCTCAGAGCGGAGGTTTTCTTCTCTCACTTTAATGGCTGACTTCCACAGGCCCGGCTTGTTGGCGTTTGCTTTTCCTGGCAGGGCTGATCCCTGCTGCCCCGCTTTTGAGAGTTATTCAATTATATATCTTCCACCCTACACGTCTCCCTCTCTCCCCTGCTTCACCGGTCTGTGCTTCACCCTGCCAGGCCCAGTAAAAAAGGGTGCTGCATTGGTGCACCGTTCTCCAGTCTCGTGCCCAAGAATGTATGTGTGTGGGGCGGTGGAGGGCAGTGCAGTGTGTTTTCGGAAAAGGGACCCCCCCCAACCCTCGGTGCCAGCAGTTGACAATGACATATAGCAGGAAAGCCACCCAGAAGGAGAATGATCTCACACCTCAGCCACGTGCTGAGAGAGAGAGGGAGGGAGAAAAAGAGGGAGAGCTGGGTAGAGAGAGGAAGGGAGAAAAATAGGGAGAGAGGGGTAGAGAGAGGGAGCGAGAAGGCTTTATAGAGATGGAGATAAAGAGATTGCAAGACAGGAAAAGACAAGTAGGCATGGGGTTTGATTGGGTGCCTGATAAGACAAGGGTGTTCCCTGTAGCTCAGTTGGTAGAGCATGGTGTTTGCAACACCAGGGTTGTGGGTTCGATTCCCACGGGGGGCCAGCACAGAAAAAAAAAAATGTATGAAATGTATGCATTCACTACTGTAAGTCGCTCTGGATAAGAGCGTCTGCTAAATGACGTAAATGTGAAGTTCTCTGAGTTGGTGTCGAGACTTAGATTTCCTGGTGTTAATCATAGGACCCTAATGGACTTCGCCTCTATACCCATGAATTGACTAACCACACCCTCCACCCACTGACTCCCTCTATATTCCAGAATAACTACCAAACTTCTCTCACGAAACACCAAGATCAAAAATATTCTCGCAAACAACATCAAAATATCCGCAGTTGCGCTCTGGGTTTTATTGTTAATCGAATCAGCCTCATTATAACATCTGTGAGACAAAAACACAGGCCCTCTAATGCAGCCATTATGCAGTTCAATGGGTGGCATTTGGTCATGACCCCCCTACTCTTCCCTTATGCCCCCCTTCAATCTTCCTGGTACCCTGCTGCGTCCCAGCTGGCGACCTCATGCCCTCAGCATTTTCCTGCAGCCTGGCACCTCTTAGGGCTGGTGGGTGAAGAGAGCTCTACCCAATGTGCCCAATGATTGGGCAACAAGAATCGGGCAATGTCATGTACTCTACCTTCTTGTCATCATCAAGTCCAGACCCCCAGGTATGGACCAACAGCTCTAACCCTAGCACAACCGTGGCCAACAAGAAAAGCTAGCTAGCGTATCCTCAGAGAGCTCAGATCAAAGGCACTGAGGAGTGATGTCACCCACAGCAGCCCCTTAACCGCCTATTGCACCAAATGAGCGCCATTAGCCATACAAACAAGACTAAAACCTGCTGTCATTTAATCAAAAAGAAGCAGGAAGCACAATTAACATCTGGTCCAAGACGTGTCAGAGTGGGGTCAGGCTAGCCGGTCTCTGATTACAGTTGTAGTAGGCCTATGGCTTAACGAGAATAACTCAGTAACCCCAACCTGGCCATGGTCTGCTCTGGCCAACTGATCTCTGAGCAAGACAGAGTGGTCTGCCTGCTCCACCAGACATCACCATGGAGACGTGATGAAGTTTGGAAACTCTGAAGTTAAAGGGTAACAGTAGGGGATAGGTCCCTCCTATAACCCCCTCTCTCTCCAGTTTTGGTTTTCTTCCTTCTCTAAGTAACGTCTGCAGTGGCATATTACAACTTGGAAGTGGATTTTAAAAGGGCATTGAAAATGTTGCCAGAATGGGAAAAACATGGACTGGCTCAATCGAAGCAGATTAGGCGGGCGAGCCAAACCTCACGCTTTGTAAAAAATAAGAAAAAAAGCATTTTTACGTTGGTGCTCAGACCAACCGCATAGCAGGGAAGCCAAACTTAGCCCTCTCCCTCTACTGAAGAGAATGGCATCAATGACATAAAGAGAGTACATCCATTGAATTGGCACCTCATATCTCTCACCCTTTGCTACATAATGTCAACAAAGTCACTGCATCCCTGAGGGTGCTGGTATTGGAGCAAAAGCCTTATTTTATCAGTGCTGCAGGTCTGGGTTGGGGAAATTACAAAGCTAATTCAAAGGCTTGTAAACAATGGAACAGTAACATAAGTCCAGTAATTCTTACTGTATGTAATGAATGTTGTGTTATACTATGTAGCAGTGATGTGATAAAGCTGATTGCTGTGAAGATCAGAGATTAGAGAGTAAGCGTAAAAGCACCGCCCTGCCACCCAATCTGTCAGCCAGCGAGCTGTTCATCCCATGTTGCCTCCGTTGGTGGTCCCTGGTGTAAGCTACATTTTCCCCTTGCTTCTCTCTCCCCTGTTTTTTTTTTATAGCAAACACAAAATTGTTCCTAATTCGCTGCTGCTAGAAGGGGGTAATTTGCGGCTTTTGGCTGAGTGTCGCAAGCCCCAAATTTGAAAAAGCTGCTTCGGGGAAGGCATTCTATAAGGCAGTAGAGCTACAGTAGGGAGAATCACTTCAATGCATCCAAAGGAAAACAGACACAGCAAAACATGATGATCTCCATACTCAAAAGGCATTTATGTAATAATAACTTGGGGAAACTGAAACCCTCCCTTCTGAGCTTCTGCCAACAATCAGAGCTATTTTAATTCATTGATCATTGTAATATGTGCTCACTCCAAGTAACTCTTGTTTTTAAATTACATACACAAACATTGTGTTTGAAATGCAGTATGGAATCACCATTGTATGTCTGTTACTTTCATTTTCATAGCAGACTCTTACTTTTGACAGTAGAGCAGCAGTAGAGTTTGTAGAATTTAAAACCAACTGGCGAAAGTTAAAAATGCTGGTTAATATACATTTGATATGTGATCGTTCCAATTTCCGGGAGGATCTATCAGATGCCAACTGAAGTCCTCCCTCGTTGTGCTGACAAATGTGAGAAAACAGTTCTTCATCATAAATAGACTATTTACTAATTTCTAGCGGGATACACTGACAAAATGTGACGTCAATATCAATATTCAACATGTTGGAAAAGTAAGCATAAAAGAGAAAACAATTAATACAACAGAAACCTACAATTGTGATATCTTGTCTGTGTGTGGGAGAGAATCTGGTTCTCTCTTCACACTCTGAGCAAGCAGTGACTCAGCCCAGGGGTTTCTGAGCGCTCCTAGCTCAGTCGAGACAAGGGCCCTAAGAGGTGCTCATTCATTTTGATTAACAGGGTCCTCCTCTCTCTCATCCTCTCCTCGATGGCTTCCTCTCTCCTCAGGGAAAGCCTGCAGGGATGTTTGTCTTTTTTGTTATCCGGCATGGTTTTTCACTTCCACAACAGCACGTCGTTACCCAGAGTGTTTAAACGCTTAAGTACGGTTTAAAGGGGAGAGAAAAAACACTTGCAGTGCACAGCTCTACATTAACCCTGCATCACTCAGGGGAGAAGTAAAACCTGCCCTCTGAGCAAAATGAAGTCAATAAATAAAAGTAGCGGTTGTCAGATGTCTGGAACAGCTTGAGAGGATTTGAACAACAGGGTAGCCCACCGTGTTGAAATGAGCACTGCTAAGTTTGGGCCGTCTCTTCAGAACTCCCTACTACCAGTTGCTGAGCGCTATTGACTAATGAGGTTGGGCCTGGTGCATGATAAGACAGAGTTAGAGGAGCATTTAATCCATATAAAACACAGTCTGTTGAATGACACAAAGTCGCAGCAGTGCAGTAAGGGAAGCGAGAGCAACAGCTTAAAACAGATGGGGTAGAGCCTGATTACTCCATTGCAAGAATATAAGAGGAACATAAAATGTGTTCCTGGGTTTAGCTTGATGGGAATAACACTTTGATAATTAAACTGTGCTCAGGATGTTGTTCATCCACAGGTTGCCTGGAACCACAGGCAGAACTCATAAAGCATGGGGCTGCAGCTGCTCTGCTACTATTTTCCCAAGTCAATGCGATTGATCATAGGTCTCAGGGTAGGTCCAGAGGAAGCTGCAGGTGTGGGGAAGGGAAAACACAATCACATCTCAAGTCAAACAAATGGCGTCTTCACTGATGGAGATGGATGGAGGAGCAGCATTCCAATCGATGCTGGAGATCTCCACTCCTCAGCCCTGGGTGCACTTGGCTGCATGGGCCAAACATCTGGAGAGGGAAGGAGGGAGAGAGGGAGTGAGGGAGGTGAAAGCTGTTAACTGATCGGCTGTGTTTATCTAAAGAGGCACGGGACTCCTGCGGAGGAGGGAGCCCACGAGTGAGCCTGTGTCAGGGAGGAGAGTTCACTCCCTCGTCCCTTTTCTCTCTCTTTTTCTCTGCATCCTCACCCCCTCACCCTCCTGGTCAGCTGAATGGAGGGAATGCCAGTTGAAGAGGGGATGCTGGTCTGGTCTCTGGTGCAGACACTGGTGGCAGGCTGCTGCAAAACACAGCATGACCACTTCCTCAGCAAACTGCTCCTCTCTTCTCCGCAGTTCTTCCCTCTTAGTTCCCTCTTGCCCTCCCTCTATCACCCTCCCCATGTCTCCTTCTGATGCTCAGGGAGCAGGAGACTAAACCATACTTTTACATTTTTTTGGGGCCTTTCTCCTGTCTTTTCCCCAGCAGCCCTATAAAAGGCTGCCCCAGTCTTGTTTTCTCTACAAGTCAAGGGATGAGCTGGGGCTCATAAAGTGAGAGCTCAGAGGGCAAGCGGAGGTCTCGGGCTCTGTAAAAGAGTGCAGTGGTAGTGGGGGGGGTTCTGGAAGATGGAAAATATAGAGTTATACGTAGGACACCTTGGGAGCATTTGATCCCTGCGAACATGCGCGGTCTGGGGAGGACACGCTCTGTAAATTTCCCTCCCATGTGCTGTGTTCTCAGTAACGGCAGCCCGTGCTCGTAAAAAAAACGAAACAAAAAAATATAGGGATGACAGGTGCCAAAAGCGGGAATGTGAAAAAAGTTAATGATGAAAAACTATCACTGTGTGTGTTTCTCTCTGTGTGTGTTTTTTGTGCGTGTGTGTGTGTGTGCGTGTGTGTGTGTGTGTGTGTGTGTGTGCGTGTGTGTGCGTGTGTGTGTGCGTGTGTGTGCGTGTGTGTGTGCGTGTGTGTGTGCGTGCGTGTGTGTGTGCGTGTGTGTGTGCGTGTGCGTGTGCGTGTGCGTGTGCGTGTGCGTGTGTGTGTGTGCGTGTGTGTGTGCGTGTGTGTGTGTGTGTGTGTGTGTGCGTGCGTGTGTGCGTGCGTGTGTGTGTGTGCGTGTGTGTGTGTGTGTGCGTGTGTGTGTGCGTGTGTGTTTATACTGCTGATGGCACCGTGGAGGATTTATTTCAACAGATGTGAACCCTCAGTGCCAGGTTGACCTCAGGTCCTACTTGGCTACACTGAGCCTGATCTATTTGCCCTGGAAAAATAACACTCCATTTAACAGACTGACCTGTGGAAAAAGAGCTCGCAAATATGTTGTAACAAGTCCAGAAATAAAATATTACACTCACTCAGTTTCACATTTTGCACATTCTACTTTTGTAATTGAATATTAATATGACCCAACATACAGTATTCTGGATTGCAGACAGAAACTATATATGAGTCCGTCTTTGTCCTTGTCCTCTGTACAGGATTTGAGCAGAGTTACAGTAAACCTGGGAGGTATATATCCTTTCAGACTCAAATATAAAACACTGGATTTATACACTCAGTGACCGACGACAAAGAACTTTATACCAAATGCACTGCACGTTAACCACACAGCATGAGAGTAGTTAGTGCAGGGGCTGCAGACAAGAGCCATAAAGAGAGGAAAGTTATGTGGCGGTGTAGCAGAGGGGAGGTCAGAGCAAGAGTGAAGTGTGGAGGGGTCAAAAAGAATGGGGAGACAGCAATGTTTGGAGAGGAGACAGGAGAGAGCAATGCTAATTTATACCCTGCTAATTGGAAACAGCACAGCTCTCCACCTGAACCGCATTCTGAGGCCCTATGGCCAGCCCAGCACTGGGCCCGGGCGGGCAATGTGGGAGGGTGATGAGGACCAGGGGGATGGAGGGGTGGAGGAAGGAGATTGGGGTCAGTGTCAATGGCGGCTTTGTTATTGGGGAGGATTGCTCCCTCGCCCTACAGATGGGACAGGGGTGAGTGTGTGTTGGAAATGTTCAGGGGTCACGTTGTTGTGACAGTCCCAGACACTAGGCTGTAACGGGACCACCCTGCCTCAAATAAGGAAAAGTTGACACGATCTGTTACTTCTTCAATCTGACACGATCTAACAATCTACAAGACGCAGTGAAAGCACTGACCAACCGACTTCAGCAGTCTAAAATTACTGGGCAAATAAATATGACAGCCTCATAGATAATTACTGTTGTACAGAGAGCATGTTGAACCACGTTGACTAGAGTCATGGCAATAGACGTGAATACACAGATTAATATTTCAAACTATGGCTGTGAGTTACTGAGCTTAGTGTCTGTAATATTTCAATGAATGATGAAGTGTTCAGATGTTGGCTGCAACTCTAGTCTGGCGGTGTGATGGAAATGAAGTAATCTTGGAATGTAGATTGAAAAAACATTGACGTTTCTTGATGTGCTTCATATCTGAACTGCAGTTCTACATGATCTGTTTACAGGGCTCTGTCTGTGTCTAATGTAGGCCTATGGCCCCATTTAGGCCCTTTTTCCTAATACTGCTGTATGTGCTATTGATAAAGCAAACCATGCAGTCACTGCTAAGTGATGGGCTGTCAGCATCCACACAAAGACAGGCTTCACTTAATACACTGGGTATATAAGATCAAAGAATAGATAAATAGATATGTGCAGAAAAGCCAAATTCCTCCAAAACAAAAACAAGACCGGAGTTGAAAGACACAACGCTGAAGTCAGACATATGGGGAGCATATTGGTCGCAGATTTCTGATCACACAAATACTACTTTTCCTTCTCCTTCTGGAGGGAACATAATACAACAAAGATTGAAATGTGGTGGAGGCTGTTTTGATTCCCTTTAAAGGCGTGTCGGTTGTCTGCCTCGCTTGAGGATATTTGGGAGAAAACGTTTTTTCTTCTTTTCTTTTTTTTCAGTTCACGTGATTGACAACTTGAGTCTGCACACATGGATGAGTGTGAGTCTCTTGTGAGTTATTGTGCGACACACACACAGTTCTACTGTAGTGGTCTGTAGACAGACATTTGTCCATTGAATCTGCGATGTGTGCTTTTTTCTATCTAGCATCTATTCCTAGCAGCACCCAGCACCGAAGCACATCAAAGTAGCCCCGATCTGTCTGTTTCTCTCACGGTTTGTCTCTCACACTCTGATTTCTCTCTCAAGCCCACGCCTTTAAACAAAACATGCACCAACTGAAACACATTTGTGTAAGAGTATGCTATGTGAGGCATTAAACATTTTCTTTAGATCATGTTTTGATTATATTTTCATATTTTCATGGCAGTCTTGCAAACGCTTTATCTCAAAATGAACATGCCAAAGCATGGACATCAGGGTAAAATTCTATTTGACAAAATCAGGAAGGACAGATTACTACCATATTGATTATTGACTATCACCAATAATGTCTTTAGAATGTTGCCTTAAAGTGATGCTACAGAGGTTTGTATAATTTCAGCCAGTAGATTTGAAAGTAGCAGTCACGAGCCAAAACGGGTCCCCGAAAATTGTGCAAAATTGATGTACAACCAGGACTCTAAAGTCAGCCATTTTGGTCGCAGATGCTCCTCAAAATTCATTCATCATTAGAGAATATCTAAATGCATATTCCCATGAAACTGATTGAGATAAAATGGCTGACATGCAGTTGCAGCTTGGATGTTTAATCTGTAAAATGTGAAGAATTATCATTCACTATAGACAGTGATGGGCTAATATGGTTATTATAAACAGCTATAATGTTGTACCTGTCATTGAATGTCATTTGTGGAATATTTGGTTTCTACATTGTGTAAAAAGCACTAGGCCCAATATAGGCTATATCTCAATTGATGTCAAAATATTTTCTGGTATTCCTTCATTTTGTGTTTTGCTACTATCTTTTAGAAGTTAGGAGCCCAGTACTACCAATAAAAACTGTACATTTTGTGTACAACTTCATCCATTTCGTATGATATGTTCCCACTAAGCACTTTTTTTGGTGCAGTCCCGATCGACTTTGATTTCAACGTCCAAGGACATTGATTTTTGATCCGGTCCAGACCTGCCTTTATTTGGCCCAAACATAGACGTCTATAATTTTTTCAGATTTGGTCCGGTCCAAATCTGAAGACATCTATGTTCCACAAGTTAGGACAGCATAGCACAATACAATACATTAGAGCACAGCAGAGTACCTACAGTACATTGCAGTACATAGTACATTAAATAAAAGTGGAGTATTGTAGAGTATAGTAGAGTACAATACAGTAGAGCACACTAGAGTACTGTGTTGTACCCTACTGTACTTTACTCTAATGTCAGCTACTCTACTCTACTGAACTAAACTGTACTGTACTCTACTGAATTAAACTATACTTTACTGTAATCTTGGTACCGTACTGTACTGTACTCTACTGAATTAAACTGTATTGTTTGGTACCGTACTGTACTGTACTCTACTGAATTAAACTGTACTGTTTGGTACCGTACTGTACTGTACTCTACTGAATTAAACTGTATTGTTTGGTACCGTACTGTACTGTACTCTACTGAATTAAACTGTACTGTTTGGTACCGTACTGTACTGTACTCTACTGAATTAAACTGTACTGTTTGGTACTGTACTGTACTCTACTGAATTAAACTGTACTGTTTGGTACCGTACTGTACTGTACTCTACTGAATTAAACTGTACTGTTTGGTACCGTACTGTACTGTACAGTACGGTACCAAACAGTACCGTACTGTACATTGAGAGAGTGATATTAGCTTATCACTCTCAACGTAGAGTAGCTGACATTAGAGTAAAGGCAGGTCTGGACCGGACCAACCAAATGTGTACTTTTTTGGGGGTGGAGCTCATTAGAATAATACCAAGCATTCTTTGCAACTGTTTGTTTTTGCATTTCAATTTTGGTCATTCAGCAGACGCTATTATCCTGAGCGACGTACAGTCAGTGCATTGAACTAAACAATAAGTGGTCTGTTGGTTTATTTTGAAGGTTGGACTGTCAGTTTGAAGGATTCTGATAAAGCTAACATACTGTAAGTGTATGTGTGGCAAATTGGAGCAATACTAATTATTCTGTTGCGTTCTTCAGCTGGCTCCTCTTCCTATATAAAAAATTATTATTGTGATATAATGCTTACTTCGTCTGGAAAAGACATCTAACGTCATTTTGCTTACTGGGTTGTGTCCTGCAATTAAATAAATAAATAAATGCAATTTGTATTACGAATTCCAATTCGTACAATATGTTACAAATTTATAAGTGCTTAAGATCCCATTCTATCTCTTATAAGAGAATACTATTCTAATTGCTATCAGAAACTGTACGTTATTGTGTTTTAACTGTATGTTATATAAGCTTATCACTCTCAGCTTGACTCCCCTGCGCTCTCTGGGGAGGCTGTGACCGAAGTGCAGCAATTGAAGCTCCATGGATTAAAACCTGTTTTCCCCAAGACCTGTCTCTGTCATATTTTAATGTTTCCCTCTCTTCTGTAGGATGCATGCTATCAAAGGAACCACAGAACAAATCAGAGGGCCGTCCCTGAGTGCCGACGGTCTGTCTCTCATTTCAAACTCAGATTAAAGCCCCCTCCCCCCCTCCACGAGGATCAGGGGCCTCAGTAGCACCCGCCGCTCCGGGACCCCTGGTTTCAACTGCATGGGAGCCGGACCGAGTCACACACCAAACGGCAACCAACCGCAACCACAACCGCTGCTATCCGCTGCCTGCTGCGCAGTCACTGGAAAAGCCTGCCTCGCCCGGGCCCCGTCCTCGTTAGCTAGCTCAAGGTTGAGTGTGAGTATGTTTTGTGTTTGGCCCCTTTGAAATGATAGTACAAGATAGGGCCTTTGAACAGGAGTTATTATGTGTTTTGGAGAAAGGCCTGTATTTCTGGGGTGGAATTTGGATGTTTCGCAGAGTGCTCGGAGATGCCTTAGTTTAGTCATAGCTCACAGTAAACGCCTCATAAGGCTCTGCTGTTTAGGGACGGTTTGGTGCATTATTCCTGTGAAGAGGTGTGATTGGTCAGCCACTAGTTTATCTGGTGCAGTGTAGGCCTACAGTAGGCCTATGTGTGGTTGTGGCAACGCAACCTTCAGAATTTCTCCAGAATAATGGTCCCCCGTTTCTAAACAGTCAAATATGAATACCCATGTCGAACCAAGTACGACATGTCAAACTGTAGCTCATGGTTTACTAGATGTTAACAGGCTCTCACATTGCCTCTGGTGGACAAGTACTTGCCATGTTAATACATCAACTTGCCACCAAGTAACTTCAGCATTGTAAAAAGGCATGGACAGCGTGTAATCCACTGAATCTTGGGCTGGGTTGTGGATCTGTGCAAACAGCAGAGCCACAGAGCTCCAAGTTGATTCTGTGTCAATGTGGCGTGGCACCATTCGTCCTACTTGTCTGTCTTCTCCTCTCGTCTCTGTAGATCTCAGTTAAGCTCCCTCAACTTTCAGATGAAATGGTATCATCATGAGCCACATGACTTGAATGTGGACCAGAGTGACATTTGACGTATGCGGTAAGAACGAGTGCATCGCCCCTCTGTGTCTTATTCATGTGGTCGAGGCAGGATTATGACTTGATCCAATGAGTTGAACTGGAGAAGTGAGGCTGGGGTCAGATCTGCCTTGAATTAAACCAGTGTTGTAGCAGAAATAATACCATCACCTCCCCCAAGCCCAGTAATACAATTGGAGGAAAGTGTGTGCTTGTGTTGGCCTGCCGGAGCCCCTGATCAAACCACAGGTCGGTGTCCATTACAGAGAGCAGGGTCTCTGCTGATGGTTCAAACACAGCCCACAGCCCCAGCTTCAAAAGGCTCTGCTCACCGCACCCACTTATAGCCAACGGCGCATGTCAGTTAGTGTGGACCACACTATTCATCAGTTATGGCCAGCTCTGGGGCCATCCAGCACCCATAGTGAGTCGTCATTAGTCCGGAGTCAGGCCCCTCCCCTCCGGTAAATTCTCAAGCACTGGCTTTTGTAGGTGTGGTGTAAAACCACAAACCCTTAAGAACTGTCACACAAACAACAACCCAGCCCTCCCAGCCCTTTATCCCAAGTTCTAAAACTTTCACCGCAACACAGATAGCTCTTTTTAAAACTCTTTCCAAAGCTGTTGGGAAATTTGGCCTGGATGTGTGTCTTTTTAAGATGGCTCAGTTTTGCCTCCTGCTCCTCCTCCTTATGTAATTGCCTCTTGTCCATCCACACCCCTCTTCCCTCCCGTGGTGCCGCTCTCACACACATAAAACATCTCACAGTAGGACCACATACTGTACACTCCTCCTGACAGAGATGCAGACCATCTCTCTCTCTCTCTCTCGCTCTCTCTCTCTCGCTCTCTCTCTCTCTCTCTCTTTCTCTCTCTCTCTCTCTCTCTCTCTCTCTTTCTATCTCTCTCAATTCAAGGGGATTTATTGGCATGGGAAACGTTTACATTGCCGAAGCAAGTGAAATAGATAATAAACAAAAGTGAAATAAACAATAAAAAACAGTAAACATTAGACTCACAAAAGTTCCAAAATAACTTTCTAATTCTCTTTCTTTATTTCTCTTTCTCTACTCTCCCCATCTTCTGTCTCCATCTCCATCTCTCTCCACATTTGGCTCGGGTCCAAGGCAGGCCAACAATGTGTGAGGGGATGAAAGGTGACTCTCATATTGGCTGGCTGCACCAGTCCACTTCCACCCAGTCGTGCTTCTCCCATCCTAAACATCAGTCCAGCTGTTGGTGCGTGCGTGCGTGTGTGTCCCACTGGATCGTGCTAGCTCCCCTAACCTCGGCAGATGTGCGTGATTGTAGGCCTACAGTCATGTTGGCCGTGGTCTCTTCTTTGTCCTGACACTTACATTGATTTGCGTGAAAGCATGCACTAAATTAGTGCTGTCCTTGCTTTCAATTGTGCATTATAATAAATGTTGTTAAAAGCTACAGAATATGTATTGCATGCTTTACCAATCATAGCAGTGTCAAATGGTCTAGAGACTGAAATAAACGGATTCATTTGGAAGTTCTATGTTAACTGTTCCATGTGATTATTGACAGAGGTAGGCTTACCCCTTCTAAGGTAAAAAATGTCAAAAGCCATAATAGTAAATCATGTGTTTGGCATGACATATCACCTCATGAAGCAATAAACTGACACTACCATTCAACGTCAACTACTTTAATATTGCCAGCCAGCTATAAACATCTTCAAACCCTTCAATGCGCCGTTACAATGGACACATCTTCCTTGCATTATTATTTGCTAACTTGGCCGAAGCTTTCATCTTGGCTTTATGAGTTGTCGCACCAACCCACTCACGGACAGGGCAAATGTTAGCTCCTCACCGTGCTTCGTAAACAATTGCAGACACACACACGCTCACGCTACAGGGAGGAACATGAAAACAGCACTAATAGAGAAAAGATGAGTGGACTTAGAGCCTGTGCCGTGGAGAACACTTGGTGAGGAGAGAGGAGAGCAGGCAGGCAGGCCCGCTGGACCTAACTTTTTAGGCCTTGCTCTGTTGGAAGGGGAACAGCATGGGCTGTGATATAATTATTACAGTATGCCTCACTATATGCAAAGCAAAAAAATCTATGACGCAAAGTAACAATCAACCTTGAATTTCCAAGTTGGCATATCACTTGCTACCCACCCAGCAGGCTAGCCACCATCAAAAGGCCTTTCTAATATCTAGACACACCATATCACCACATTACTAGCCCACATTTTTCATAAAAGTTTCTGTCTACCTTTCTCAAAACGTATTTTTGTAAATTCTGGTTGGCACATGTAGTATTTGTTATTTCCTCTGTGATTACCTCCAGGGATAAAACAGTCTCCTTTTATATGGTCCAGATTCATTTAGCCAGTGCTTTTGTAGCCTGCTGTATTTTTATTCAGATGTTCTTCTCAACAAACCACAGAGACCAGACAGTATTTGATGTGTATTAGAGGGTATACTGTGGTTGTAATCAGTCCTGTCCTGTTGATATTTTGAGTAGTTTACGGTGAGTGCTGTGTAAGCTAGCAAAGGGAGAGGCCTTGTCTGCGGTGGAGGAAAAAGTGTGTCATCCTGTTTATTTTCCTTTGGTTTGCGCAATGATAACAACAAAAATATTGCGGTGTCCACGAATCACAGCGAGCTGCCCCCACTTCAATGGGGGACCACAAGGTCTTTAGAACAACATTTTTGCTCTGAGGGAGAGCTTCAGAAGTTACAGCCGCTGTGTTAATGATGGGTCACTAGTGATTCCATGAGCTGTTTGTTCAGATTTTGGGCTTTGGTCATGCATAAAGGCACAAATCAACTCCGCATCCTTTGCCGTCCTGATGAGGCTTCAGCCTCTGAGGATCAACCCTGGGCCACAACTGTCTACACAGACGAGATACAGCCTCCCTCTGATTTAGGCCTAACGGCATGGTTGCCTCAACTCACATTATCTGCCTATGGAAATCCATCTCCCTACTTTCCACCCCTCTCTCATCCCTTCTTATTCTTTCTTCTTATCTCCCTCTATCATTACTCACTGTCCTCTCGCTGATGCATACCCAATAAGACAGAACAATATTTGGACAGGTGTTCTTTTTTATATGCATTATCATCAAGGGGTCTACTGGACGGGTGCACCACGTCATTTGATTGCAGTTTCATAAGGAATGAACTGGCATCATACCCTGGTTCACTGTAGACCGCTATACTGTAGTCCGCACTATACTGTATGCGTAATCCTTAACAATAAAAAACTGTTTAGCACCAATTTTCCTTTACTTTTAAACTTTCTTCTTTTTCCTGTTTCAGACAACTGTGGAGGCCACATCTGGAAGACAGATGTAATCCCTGAGCATGTTCTCTCTCTCTCTTTCTCTCGCTTGCGCACACATATTCACTCTCTCTTTCTCGTTCCTTTCCTCCCTCTCTTTTCGGGAAACATGAGAGCTGGACTAATTCTCTCTCTCTCCCTCCCTCCCACCCTTGGCGGACCACCCACATTCGGAAACGCCTAGCTGTTCCACAGGCAGGGTCTCTGTCAGCTTAGAGAGAGAGGGAGAGAAACTTAGAGAGAGATGTAAAGATGGGTTTGACTGATGGTTTTAACAGAGTATCAATTACATCAATGTCAAACTCATAACCTACCCTTTTGCATAAAGAGAAAAGAGGAAGCTTTGAGAGCAGTGCTTCAGTGTTTTCCAAAGTCAGAGGCACTTTCACTTAGGACTCCACACTCATCACCACTATTATTAACGCCCTCTACACGCTCCAGCAATTGTCCTCAGCTAACACACACTGCTGCAGATGGTCCGTCTATAGCGGAGGTCTCCGTTATCTATCATGCATCATGTGAAAATCTTATTTTTGAAAAGTAGCCTATACTCCACTCCTAAATATAGTGCTTGAACATTTGGCCCAAAAATGACCAAATTCAGTCTGAGGGAAATGTGTAATTGTATGATTTAAAAGTATCAACTGTGTGACATATACAGGACAAAACAAATTGTATCTTTATTTCTTTTAGTTAGCAGTAAGGTATTCATTTTCAGTTGAGCTCAAATATTTCATGTTTAACTTCAATGTTTTGGTCAACGTCTCCACCAAGTGGATCATGTATGCAACTTCCCTTTATTTGAAGTCTTTAGTAGACCCTACCATACCTTCTATAATAATTGGTTTTGAAAATATGACCAGTCAAAATAGGCATGCCAGCAGTGAATTAACAAATATTATAACAAGTATTGTGAGGACTGTACATTGGTCAAATACAAGCCAATTGTGTTAATGCTCAATAAAATAAGTGCAGTGAAATGACAAAGGGAAACTAAAATTGTTCTACTTAATATTCACCATTTCCAGCACCACCCAGCATCAACATATGTGAAAATGGTGCGTTCCTTTATTTTGTAGTAAAAAAGAAAGAGGAAGATGATTATGACTAATTGTGAGTAGGCATTATTAAAAATAGCAAATGGTTGATGTCAACATTGGAAATGCTTACCTTTCTCAATATTTTTTACTACAAAACATAGAAATTCACCATTTTCACATATGTTGATGTGGTGCTGGAGATGATGAATATGATGTAGAAAAATTGTGAAATGTCCCTTTAAGGTTAATAACTGGAGATACGGATCCCATTGCCATTATTTGTTTTTCTCTGTCTTCGGGGTCTTCCTTCTCCCCACTTCAGTGGCTACTGAGCCCACAGTGGCCCCCAGCATCCGCCCAACGGGCCCACCTACAAACAGGCCAACGAAAGCCCCCAGCAGAGACTCTATCCTCAGCATCTTGGGCAGCCTCCTCAGCCACCCTGTCAACCCCTGCCACAAGGACGAGAGAAATGAGGGAGAGGAGGAGGCAGGAGAAAGAGAGGTAATACCCTCGGTGTCTATGTTCAGGTTGTGCACACTCCTCTCTGCCTCCTCCCTAACTCTTGCCATCTCTTCATCATCTAGCTCTTCCTCTGGAGGTGAGGCTGAGGAGGGCACCTCTTCATTTAGCTCCTCTCCCCCTCCCTCTCTTCTCTGCCGCACGATCTCTGCCTGCTTCTCTCTCACCCTGGCCTCAGCCTCCTGGTAGAGGGGGCAGCTGTAGAACTCCACCCCGCTCTCTTTTACAGTCTGTTCAACCTTCTCCAGCAGCTCTTCCACACTCTCCCTCTCATCCTTCTCTCCTCTACTCCTCCTCTCCAGAGAGTGATAGCGGTCTCCACACATCACCACCAGCTCCAGTAGGTCTTTACGTCTGGTGGCGATGTACTCATCCAGCTGTTGTCCCAGAACCATCTGGTCTGTGTGGGTGAAGAGGACCAGGGTGTGTCCACTGACTGCAGTGGGGCCAAAAACCTTCTCCAGGGCCTCCAGGGCCCGCAGCTCCATGTCAGCCGGCCGGTCCACAGGGACACACAGCAGGAAGGCATGAGGCCCCGGGGCGGACAGGGCCACGCAAGAGGAGACATGGTGCCTCACCTCCTCCGGGGGGCGCTCTGAGCAGAACCAGTCTTGGGCGACTACCACTGATACCTGCAGGCAAAAACAGTGTGTACTGTTAGATCCTCTGGTTGACATTTCAGTCATCTGATCAGTGTGTAGGCTACTGTCCTTTTAAAGACTCAACAAAGTATCTTACACATCTCCCTGCAATGGTTCCTCTGTGCTTCTCACAGTCCTGAGTGACAGCTGGCTCACTGGCAGTCTGGGTAAGGAAAGCCTGGCGGCCCAGTATGGCGTTTCCAGCTGCACTCTGTCCTGCTCTTGCCCGGCCGAGCAGGACCAGCCTCAGCTCTGCATTGGGACAAGGCGAGGAGATGGAGTGTTCTTAGAAAGGGAGGATTCAGTAGCCCGCACACATCACAAGCTTCGGTCATCTGATCTCTGCTTTCATTTTCCGTTTACATTAGCACTGTTCAATAAGAAAACACTTTTGTATCTCTGAAAGTTCTGCCAAAATAAGTATTGTAACAATGGAGACATTGTACATATTTTTCCTGTGAGACAAAAAAAATTATATGAATAGAACGAACTCAAATCACAAAACATCTCATAGGATATACCAGGGTTTCCCACACTCTGTCCTGCCCCAACCCTGGGTGCAGGTTTTTTGGCCCTGGCACTACACAGCTGATTCAAATAACCAACTCATCATCAAGCTTTGATTATTTGAATCGTCTGTATAGTGTTAGTGAAAACCCCCAAAACGTGCCCCAGGACCGAGTTTGGGAAACCCTGGGCTTTAAAATGTAGAATACGATAAACACGTTTCATCGAATTCCAAAATACAGACATCAGCTCAATCGCAGTAGCCTCCCTCATATTCTAAAAACTGACAGGCCGTGAAGTGCGTTTGTGGCGAGTTAACAGTGCACAAGCGAGTATGAAGCAGTCATAAACAAACGCGAAGTCAACACTTCCTGAAACCTGCGTGAATAATTGGCAGGCAACACTTACCTGTTTGTGGGGGACCTGATGCCATCTCTTGCTTGTGCGATATTGCCAGATATTCTTGCCGTATTTAGTATGCACTCTAGTCAACTTCCTCGTTCTTACGTCCTGACTCACTAGAAGAGGGATCGGTCTGTGCCGTGTGCTTCTGTAGTCTTCAGGGCGTAGCCGTTGTCATTGCTCTTCAAGAACAGCCTGTTTTAGCATGCTACGTTTTTGTAGGGTATTTTGACGCAGTGACAAAAAAAGTCAAGTAGGCTGACTTCTTCAAATACCAATTATGCAACATCATTAGAATCAATATGTTCAAGGCAAACTTGCTCAAACTTCCAAAAATCGAATCTGTGTAGGCCGATAATCTGCCAGAATTGAAAGGGATGTACAATATATTATGTCAGGGGTACTGCAGGGGTCCAAGAAAATATAAATATTTGTACTTCAATGTTTTTATGAATATTGCTAGCAACAACAGCAGTAGAAAAGAGAACACTTTATTTCTCAACTCCTAATATTTAGCAAATTAGATTAGATTAGTTTATTAATCACAATGACAGGGTCGCAGATGTAATTGCAGGGTACAGTGAAATTCTTAAGCTTCAAGCTCCAACAGTGCAGGTCAAAAATATACAAAATTACACTGTCTTTGGTATTACACTCACTGGAGTGTCTGACATAGGCTTTGAAAAGCACCTGCAAATAGGCTACCAGTGCCACTGGCTATTTGTACGCTTTTTTTTATTTGGACATACATGTTTGACAACATATGACTAACCTTTGTTTAACCAGTTAAACAGCTGCTCTTAGAGAAAAGGTGTTACCTTTCTACATGATAGGCTATGCTAGAGTTTATGTGGAGAGGTCAAAATAATGAAAAACGAATTATCAAATCTATTAATTTTAAAATGTTGATGAATTAATTCACCTAATGATAAGACAGCGTGATATTTTTCGGGGGCTAGAATGGGGGTCCCTGGAAAACCGGTTTGCCTGGGAGGGGGTCCCTGGGCAAGAACATGTTGAAGACCCTTGTGCTATGTCGATACTGATTATACACATACAGTGATTGGTCGCCACAAATGGTTTGTTTACATTTCTACCGTTGTGGCTAGATGAAGTAGACCTACAGCGCCATCTAGTGGTCACGTCGGGGACAACAGTTGTTGACAACGTAGCGTTGGAACTGAGCCCTTTTCCGAACGCCTCGATCATACCAACAGTTGGACGCAAAATGGTACGCGGCATCATCTGGATATGTGCGCAACAAAGGTTCAACATTCATCTTCTGCTACCATTTCTGTCAAGTCGTCTATGCCTATAGTTTGACTCATACATTCGATAAATCCAACGTATGCACCAAACAGAATGCACTACAACGCAATGTTGCAAGTAAAACGCAGCGTTCCATCGGACATGTCCTTCTGATGTACCAACATTCAAAGCACTGTCAGAGTGATCGTGGCGTAACCTTGACCTCGTTCTCCTAAACTGCCACATCATTTCACCCAACCTGCTGCGTTGGTTCTCCTAACCTGACACGTTAATTATCCTAACCATCTATGTTAGTTCGCTTAACTTGCTATGTAAACAAACCATATGTGGCGACAAATCATCAGTATCACCAAACGTTCTCTCAATTTCTAAAACGTATGAACAAAGTTAATCACGCTGTTGACCAAATTATGCAATATTTTACTTCTTGGTTTTAACAGAGACTCCAAAGCACTTCATTAGGGAAGGTTTTGCATTCCTCCCTGGCTGAGGCATAGAGGCATGTGGAAGCAAAGACATAGTGTTCTAGTTCTACTCTGTCTGTAGAAAAGACATATCCTCAATCTGACAAGGATCCTGAGGATTCACAAGCAGCTGCTGCAGTTCATGTACAATTCACTTTACTCACTTAAACATAGCAATTTCAGTTGTCGGTATAACTGGCCTTAAAATGTAAATTATCTTGATACACTACAATGGTTTGTTACAATAAATATAAGCCTTATTCATTCATTGGTTTGTGTAGGAGTCAGAACAACAGCTGTAGTTGAAAAAAGGTGGTGGTGGTACATACCAGTCATATAAGTCTGCTATGCTCAGTCTGCATGTTGACACTGTCATTTTTATTTTCAACATTTCCATACTGTATACTCAGAGGAAGAAATGTATTAATGAAAATGTGGCTTACAGCTTTGTGCTTCAAAAGCTACAAATACCAGAACAGAGGTTTGATTGCAGTTGCCTCAAAATGTTTCTATCGTATACAAATTTCATTCTACAATCAAAATCTAAACCTTAATACTCAGTAAAATAGCATATATACAAAAGAGCAAGTCATTATGTAATTAACTGGTAAAACAAACATGAATAGTTGTCAAAATATATTATTTTCATGGTATGTTGATGGAAGAGGAACGATGGTGGACTTGGGCCCTGGCTTGTCCTTTTGAGTAAAAACTATCCTCTGGAGATACTGTACACACACACAGAAAACACACATTCCCACACGCACAAGAACATACAGTTAAATCTGAAGATGCTAACAGACATGCCAGAGGGAAAGAAAAGTGTTCATTAAAATAGGTTTCAGTAAAAAAGAAAAGAAATTATTAACACATTTTAAAATACATTTTAAAAACATGTTGAAACTATTAATATCCACGTTTTCCAATGCGTTGCTGCATAAATAATAGTCTGCATCCCAAGCCACGCTTCTATAATTGGCACTCTCACTCCAAACGTTTTACTTCATGGCAAGGACACTCAGTAGACGGGAAAGGAAATGTTTTTGTTGGTTTCACAGCCCTGGCATGATGTAGGCAATGTTGTCCAAGGTGTTGGACTGAAAGAGACATACAAGAAGGAGAGAAATGTTTCAGGCTGGCCTTATGCAACACACTTGCTGTCACACAAAGTGCTGTCACTACAGCCACATATTTTTACTTTACAGCCCAAGTGTGAGATGAAACCTTTCAGAACAACATTTCAAATAGACAGCAAGGTGTGAGTGATTTACCAAGACTTGGCGGGGACATCCGTTGAGCTGGGGGATCTGTGCTGTGAGGCAGGTCAGGGGTCCCAGGGCACACAAGATGGAGTCCAGCAGTACAGAGAGACTGCCTGACACCGCCACCATCCCCTGAGTGAGGTGAGAGCAGAGGCAGTTAGTCTAGTGGTCACACACAAATATTTGTTCAGTCTTTACTCATATGAACGTGATAATGAGACATTTCTGTTGTAGGTGAAGAGAGTACGTTTGGACACAACAGCTAAGTTAAAAGATGCAAGGAATAGGTGGTTGGTGTGTGTGTGTACCTCTGTCTCCTGTAATCGGTGGCCGATGAGGGACAGGGACTCTCCCAGTAGCTGAAGGTGGGCGGCCGCATCGATGGGGTCGACATCAGGGACCCGTGCTGGTGACAGGGACACACCCACAGACGCCCGGTTGGGGGACACCAGCCCTGCTCCCAGCCCCATGCCCTTCATAGAGCCTGAGACACACACAAATACAACATACGCAGTGACCAACTGACCCTGAGTGTCCTGTGGGCGACTGAGAGAGAGATAAAGCAGCATAGAGAAGGGACAGGACTACTGATTGACTTAGTATCACTGTCAAAGCTGATAGAGCTGCAAGGCCAACGTGGCTGCTGATGGGCTCTTACTAGGGATGCACCGAAATCACATTTTTGGCCGATACGATATCTGATATTTTCTTTGTCAAAAAAAAAAAAACAATACCGATATTTTACATTTTAGCGGCCTTTTAAGCATTCCAGTACAGTTAAATAGTTAACACACACACACACACACACGGATGCAGCGGTCTAAGGCACTGCATCTCAGTGCAAGAGGCATCACTATAGTCCCAGGCTGTATCACATCCGGACGTGATTGGGAGTCCCATAGGACAGCGCACAATTGGCCCAACGTCGTTACATTTCACGTAAACCCTGTTTGTCTGCATCGAAGTAGCAGTCCTTGTACCTAGCATTGAGCATGGTGGTGACACAGTAAAGAGGCTCAGAGAGAATGCCACCGAATCGCTTGTTCACAGCCTAAGTTATAACCCCACGGTCGGTGTGGGCAGTTTTGATGAGCAGGCGTTTCAACTTTGACATCGGTTTTGCACGTCGGCGTTAAACGAGACATTGGGCCGATGCCGATGTTGCCATTTTTAGCTAATAGCGTTAGATTCCGATATGCTCACCGATTTATCGTGCATCCCTAGCTCTTACCTTTGCTTTTGACTCCATCTGTGGAGCTCTTGCGTTTGACTGTGGTGGCCTCAGCTTTGTTCTGCTTGTGCTGCAGGTACTGAGCTTTCTGCTTCCACACCTATGTGTATATAGAAGCAATTTAGGCTATGGACCATGACTCATAGCATAGTGCTGGCACGCCATTCTTAAATTGATTTCAAATGTTTAATCAGAATTATCAATCAAATCTCTTCTTAAATTGGTCATTTCAAGTGAAACTTACCAGTTTATCTTTTTCTGGGAGCTGTTTCCACACCTCTGCCAACTTTTTGCTCAGCTCCCCAAACACTGCAAACAGTAAAGTCTTTCTTTAGGTTTTGTATAGCATATGTACCACAATCATTAATAGTTACAATGTAATTATAAAAAAGGGATAACTCTGCCCACCTAGTCCCGGCTGCTCTGCATTGATGTTGACCCTGTACTCTTTACAGAACACCTGGTACGCTGTTGTGTTCTTCTTCTTGGGCTGAGAGAGAAAGGAGAAGCAGGAGATGAGCAGTAATATATACTGCTCAAAAAAATAAAGGGAACACTTAAACAACACATCCTAGATCTGAATGAAAGAAATAATCTTATTAAATACTTTTTTCTTTACATAGTTGAATGTGCTGACAACAAAATCACACATAAAATAATCAATGGAAATCCAATTTATCAACCCATGGAGGTCTGGATTTGGAGTCACACTCAAAATTAAAGTGGAAAACCACACTACAGGCTGATCCAACTTTGATGTAATGTCCTTAAAACAAGTCAAAATGAGGCTCAGTAGTGTGTGTGGCCTCCACGTGCCTGTATGACCTCCCTACAACGCCTGGGCATGCTCCTGATGAGGTGGCGGATGGTCTCCTGAGGGATCTCCTCCCAGACCTGGACTAAAGCATCCACCAACTCCTGGACAGTCTGTGGTGCAACATGGCGTTGGTGGATGGAGCGAGACATGATGTCCCAGATGTGCTCAATTGGATTCAGGTCTGGGGAACGGGCGGGCCAGTCCATAGCATCAATGCCTTCCTCTTGCAGGAACTGCTGACACACTCCAGCCACATGAGGTCTAGCATTGTCTTGCATTAGGAGGAACCCAGGGCCAACCGCACCAGCATATGGTCTCACAAGGGGTCTGAGGATCTCATCTCGGTACCTAATGGCAGTCAGGCTACCTCTGGCGAGCACATGGAGGGCTGTGCGGCCCCCCAAAAAAATGCCACCCTACACCATGACTGACCCACCGCCAAACCGGTCATGCTGGAGGATGTTGCAGGCAGCAGAACGTTCTCCACGGCGTCTCCAGACTCTGTCACGTCTGTCACGTGCTCAGTGTGAACCTGCTTTCATCTGTGAAGAGCACAGGGCGCCAGTGGCAAATTTGACAATCTTGGTGTTCTCTGGCAAATGCCAAACGTCCTGCACGGTGTTGGGCTGTAAGCACAACCCCCACCTGTGGACGTCAGGCCCTCATACCACCCTCATGGAGTCTGTCTCTGACCGTTTGAGCAGACACATGCACATTTGTGGCCTGCTGGAGGTCATTTTGCAGGGCTCTGGCAGTGCTTCTCCTGCTCCTCCTTGCACAAAGGCGGAGGTAGCGGTCCTGCTGCTAGGTTGTTGCCCTCCTACGGCCTCCTCCACGTCTCCTGATGTACTGGCCTGTCTCCTGGTAGCGCCTCCATGCTCTGGACACTACGCTGACAGACACAGCAAACCTTCTTGCCACAGCTCGCATTGATGTGCCATCCTGGATGAGCTGCACTACCTGAGCCACTTGTGTGGGTTGTAGACTCCGTCTCATGCTACCACTAGAGTGAAAGCACCGCCAGCATTCAAAAGTGACCAAAACATCAGCCAGGAAGCATAGGAACTGAGAAGTGGTCTGTGGTCCCACCTGCAGAACCACTCCTTTATTGGGGGTGTCTTGCTAATTGCCTATAATTTCCACCTGTTTTCTATTCCATTTGCACAACAGCATATGAAATGTATTGTCAATCAGTGTTGCTACCTAAGTGGACAGTTTGATTTCACAGAAGTGTGATTGACTTGGAGTTACATTGTGTTGTTTAAGTGTTCCCTTTATTTTTTTGAGCAGTGTATATATATATATAAATAAAGCATTTCACTACACCCGCAATAACATCTGCTAAATCTGTGTATTTGACCAATCAAATTTGATATTTACTGTACATATATATACTGTACAAAATGCAGTAAACACTGTTTAAAAGCCTAAACTACCCATCTGTTTTGGCTCTTACCTTATCTTTCTCCTTCTCGTGCTTTTCCCTTTCCCTCTCCCTCTCCTCCTTCTTTTTCTTCTTCTCCATCATTGCTACTTCATTACTTTGATGATGGTGAGTAAGGATGGGAGTAGGGATCGTGGCCCCCATGGCATACATTCCACCAGCTGCAGAGTGATTGGCTGGGCCATGGGTATGCGTGTGGCCTCTCGATGGGTCCCCTGGAGAAAGCATACAAGGAGCACATATTAGAATGCATAATAAAAGTAACTGTTGAAGTAACCAATGTTAAACATCTTTCTGCAATAGGACTAAGGCAGACTAGAGGCAGCGTTCCAAAAGTTTCTAATCACCTCCTGATCCTTTGCTGTGCTTCTTCTCTCTCCCGCCTTTGTCTTTCTCCCTGTCCTTCTCTTTCTCCTTTTTCTTCTTGCTTTTCTTGCTCTTCTTCTTTTTCTTTGAAAGATGCTTGTACGAGTCGTCTATCACCAGCTCTCCTGCCTCCAGTTCACCCCCTGAGGAGGAGCTGTCTCCCCCCATACCCCCACCATAGTGCCCTGACACACAAGAGAGAGAGGACATAGGGTTCATGCAGGAATCAACACAAATACAGGAAAAGTGGTTAAGGGCACATACAAATGTGTTTCTAATAATGTCTCTCATAGCGATAAATCTAGCCAAAGGCCCTCTTACCCTCCACCTCCACTTCTTTCCCCACAACAGGCAGTGGATCTCGGCTCTGCTGCATCTTCTTTGGGACTTTAGAGAGCTGCTTCCGGTCTCTGTCCTTCTCCTTTTTTATTCCCCCTTTTGAGGATGAGGAGGAGTGGGGAGGGAAGGGAAAGCCCTCTCCTTCTGCCTTCTCCTTAGGCGAGACCATGAGCTTCATCCTCAGCCCATCCGGCTCACGTATGTTCAGGAGATCTCCTTTAGGGGTACCGGTACCACCATGGAACAGAGACGACGACTTGGAGGAGTGCTTTTTGGAAGAGGAGGATGAGGACATAGGGCGGGAATGAGAGGAGTGGCTGCCTTTGCTTCCTCCAGTGCTCCCATCACGTTTGCGGTCTTTGGAGGAGTGGGAGGAAGAGAAGGAGGGGTAGGAGGGCTTCTTGTGCAGGTGTGGGCTCGGGTCTGAGCCGGTGGCCATAGGGGAGGTGATGGCCTGTAGGAGCCCCATGGCTGTGTCTGTGGGATGGGAGGAAGACGAGGAGGACAGGGAAGGGGAGTGGTCTGATGACTTTCGCTTCTTCTTGTGGGGCGGTGGGCCTGAGCCTTGCTGGTCTGGTAAAGAACATAGTGAAGGGAGAGTGAGAACATAATGAATCGGTTCAGCATAAAATTCACGCAAATAATTCAATATTTTTTATTGACAGAGCAGAATTCCTTCCTCTCTTACCTCTGTAATAGTAGTCTTCACTGTGCTTTTTCTTCTTCTTGTGGGAGTCCCCTCCCAATAAGAACATTTCTGAGTCCTAAATGAAAAAGTCAGGATTTGACTAAATTTACAACCAACAGAAACTACATGGCACTACATTTTGAAACCAGTGTTCTGCTGTTACCTTGGGCCGTTTCTTGGAGGACTTGCGGACCTGTGCAGCAATCTCCTCCTCCTCTCTAAGCAGGTCCTTGTATGATCTCCTCTTCTCTCTCTGACTGCGACCAGCTACAAGGCCCACTTCCCCTTCCATCCCTACCTCTGAAAAAGAGAGAGTTGTAATGCACATTGGGAACTTCAGGCATTGCATGACAATTGGAATGATGATGATGACTTTTAATAACTAAATTATTGACAGATTTCTTCAAAATAACATATTAGGCACAAGAGGAAAGAACCGGCACAAATTACCAACTACTCCCTTCTTTTTGATCTCCTCAAAAGCCATGATCTCTCTTTTCTCCTCAACAGGCTTGCGCGTCTCGCTGTGTCACTAACAATAGCAAGATATTAGAACACAGTCATAAGGATATGGAGGAAACATCAGCCACTGACTCAGCCAATATAACACAGACATGCAACTTGTGACTTGGAGCAGTTTTACTGCAAAATACAGGATATTTACATTTCACTGTGAATGGAAGGTTGTCAAAAACAAGAGACAGACAACAATAAAGAAGTCTTTTTACACCAAATTGATCAAACTGAGCAAGCCTCTTCAAAATAGCAAGAACTGCCTTGTTACAACTCGCCACCACATATGGGTGATGAGAGAGGACATTCAATTTCTGTAATTGCTGTCTCTCCTTAAACTTTGGATAACCGTCTACACTGATAAATGGCATGCTTGCGCCTATAGTAATAATAGATACATTACAAAACTGAAGTGTGTTTAGGCAATTGAAGGATAAATTCCCGCCTACTTTCGAAAAAATACACAAACACACCCCCTTTCATTAGCTGAGAGTCCCTAACTCCCAACATTTGCAACCTCTTCTAACTCGTATTGCTGATTATGTGCTGGGTTATCCGGAAGGCACTGCAATAGCAGTCCGTGGCTTCTGGTGCAGCTAGGCCTATGTCAATCTAAACAGACAAATAAATACATTTTCATGCATTTGGTTCATACATTCTGTTTTAGCATGCTCAGGTGAGAATATGTGAATTTTACTGTCGCAAAGAGAGAAGAAATGTACAATTATATGTAATTTTACTACCTCTCCGGATTCACCAATTTACGCGGTTCCAGTCGCCATCTTTGATATCAGTCTACAACGATGCGCTTCGGCAGGGGGAGGGACTTGACTGGGATGTAGCGAATCAGAACAATGAAATCGTGTAAGTTATTGTAGTGCACAATGTCAATTGGCTGGAAATATACATTGCGTCTATTAATTTCAAGATATTGTAACCAATATGTAACAATTACTTTTCATTTACTAATTCTATGAATGGATAATGATAACTGCATTAACTGACAACGCATGTTACACCGTCTTTTTCTTATAAAGCAGAGGCAACAAATATTTCCAAACATTTTATTAATCCATTAACTCAGATTGTTACAACCATTTACAACAATGACCATGATTCATTTTTACAGTAAACATTCATGTACAACACATGCAAGGCAACAGAAAAAAGGCAGGTACACAAAGATGCAGAGAGGAAGACCAA
The DNA here is from genome assembly GCF_901001165.1 of Salmo trutta. Taxonomy (NCBI): domain Eukaryota; kingdom Metazoa; phylum Chordata; class Actinopteri; order Salmoniformes; family Salmonidae; genus Salmo; species Salmo trutta. The sequence continues at coordinate 20,276,112 of NC_042988.1, forward strand.
CACAACAGTCAAGGGTAATGAGTTCATAAAGATTTTTTTTATTTACTTTATCACAGTAGTATTCCCATTACCCCGCCGTAAACAGAAGAATGTATCCACAAAGAGAGTCCCCTCTACCTATCCCCCAAATCCTGCTTCTGTAGACTAAGTGACGTGAAGCTGGCCAGCAAGTCGGTTACCTCATCAACCTGAAACAGAAGAGAAGCCATAATTGTCACCTATGAAGGCTCATTCATTCTTGTAACAAGTAATAAGAATGATACCAGTTGGTTGTGTTACCATTTTGTTCATTGCCAAAAAACAGGTGTGTGTGTGAGAGAGAGTGAGTTAAACACAAATGTGTCTTACCTGTTCTTTGGTGCGTGTGTGCTGCAGCTGTGTTGAGATATGATCCAGTCTCTCTCTGGCCTCACTCTGTCCCATCACATTCAGGTACTCCCTCAGCATCTGAATGATCTACAGAGCCATGGAGAGAGAATTTCAGACTGCACAAATAAATGTTGGTATACTAATGTTTACATAGTGCTGTTGTAATAATCCCTTATTACCTGTGTGACCTCCCCTCTAAGAGTTTCTATACTCCTCGAGTCTCCTTCCTGCAGGATGTTGAGTTTGGAGCGTGCTAGGTGCAGGGGGGTCCTTCCTGCTCGGTCTAGGGCATCCACACGCGCTCCTGAACAGAAACACAACATTAACAAGTTATCATTAGCAGGTGTGCAGTATGTATGTCCATGTGTCTTCATACAGTATGGCTTCTCACCTCCTCTCAGCAATGTGGTGATTACAGGAACGTGGTTGGTACAGGCCGCTGCAGAGACAGGTGCAGAAGTGGAAAGATTGTGGAAAATATACATTTTTCAGATATGGAAAAGTTAAATCAAAATAAATTGTTAATCTTTTACTTTTCTGCCATTGGGACCTAAAGTAGCAATGTTGTACAGCCCTGAACTAAATGCTATACTTTCGGTGCCATGTGTTGTTCTTACCCAGATGGAGAGGAGTGTTCCCAAGGCCATCCCGCTGGTTAGGGTCAGCGCCGTAGCTCAGAAGAAGTTGCACTGGAAGGAAGGGGACAAGTTAATCATTTGTTCACAGTAATGCTGCTGTGATTATTATCAGTTCATAACAATGTCATTACTGTTGAGTAATGAATCATGAGCCCCTTGCACTTCACACTTTGACTTACCGATGCTCTCGTTGCCATTACAGGAGGAGAAGTGGAGGGCTGTTCTTCCTTTGTCATCTGCTGCACAAGGGTCGATGTCTTCTAGAAGAAGCCTGCGCACTGGATTAAAAAAGAGACAGAAACGTTAAACACCTGAAAGGGATACCATATATTACTTAGTCTTGTTGAGTCTCGCAATAGTTGATGTTCCAATAGTTCTCTTCAGTGCCTACCTGTATCAATGTCGTTGCCATTGGCAGCCTCTCGAAACCTCTTCACCGCTAGAGAGAATGAACAAACAAGCCAAAGGTTAGGTAAACATCAGGTAGAATGCTAAACTCTGTGCTTTGAGTGTTGACATGCCTATCACCGTGTGATGTATTAGGTTAGTATAATGCATACTGATGATACTTTTGTCAAAGTTCAGGAGCCATAGGTAGATGCCTTGCATGACAGCCCAGTCGCTCTGCAACATTCACACAGCTTTACACTATTCACACCTCATGATTGGATGTGGAATTCACAGCTCTCTCCATCAACACCATTTTTTTCTACAATTTTGAACGTGTGGAATTTCTGTACCATAAATATCTTTTCCAATGGGCCCCACATTTCGCCGTGCTCTCCCTTGTCGCCTCGCTCTACACCCTGTCACCTTCCCGGGTTTGCTGCTCGCCACACCTGCCCCTGATCCAACTCGACTGGGTTCCCATAGCAAGTGGAGGTACCGAAGTTCTTGTTCAGCGGTCTGTCCCGTACGACTCAATCTCACGGTGCCCTCTCCAAAGCCAGTTATCCCAAATCCCTCAGCAGCACCTCCATCCATCCTCTCATCATTTATCTTTAGTTCACCCTCTTTCTCCGCTTCTTTTGGTCCAGACCCCACTGTGCATTCACCCTCGGAGCTTGAACGTTCATCGTCAGAAGCTGTTGCAACAATTGGACTCCACCCGTCCATGTTCACCGACTCATGTGGAATATTTATTTTGGCGTTTCTCTCTTCAAAATGATCCTCGTTCGCAAGCCAGTACTAGGAGCTACGAAAAGAGTCATTTATGTTGATGAACTGACTTGCAACTTTGAATACGTCGTTTATTTACTCCGTTGACATCGCTGGCTCTAGAACATCAATACAGAATCTATTCTACGCATATTTACCATTGTGGCTCATATGTTCATGCTTTGAATTCAAGATGCGTCCCTGTTACAAGAACCAAAATGTCTCCTGTTTCATTATTTAAATTCTCACGAGAACAAGCAGTAAAAGGCGCTCCTATTGTAAAGAGGAACGTTGACAAGGACTATTACCAATCAGAGTCTACGTTGTTCGTTCTCTCGAAACAAAGCACCCACCCCCGTGCAAAAGAAGCCAATGAGCAAGCGGAACGTGTGCTGCAGTATTCAATTTCAGGTTAGTTCTACGTGAGCTCTTTGGGACCATAACCTTAACCATTATGCATTAACCTTTACCTTAACCACTGGGGCGTCCCAAGGATCCCGGATTGCAAAGAACATTGCATTTATTTTATACAATTTGATATTATGAATAAAATCGTGGATGATTTTACACTCAAGATATCTTGAAAGCAGATATGATTTAAAGTGAAGAAATTCAAGCTATATTATTTGCCCATAACCCTGTAAGCTGTATAATACAAAAAAAATTGAAACATCTGAGCTTTATGTTCTCTCTCTTTAATGTCTTATATCTGTTGCAACAGAAAATAAAGTAAGCAGATAAATAACAGTAGTAGGCCTACACAAATAGTATAAAAAATAAATAATGCATAATTCATAGATCACCATGTAATGAAAACCCAACATCACCCATACTGTTTGTACACACATTCAAATCTAAATCTAAAACATTCCACAATTTAGTGTAATATATAAATATGATTTAAGGAATAAAATGGGATAAGCAATCAACTCTCAGAGGAATCAGGATGGTTGTTCAATCAAAATATTTGGAATATACTGTCAAAATTTGGACACACCTACTCATTGAAGGGTTTTTCTTTATTTTACTATTTTCTACATTGCAGAATAATGCATTCCGGTGACTACCTCATGAAGCTGGTTGAGAGAATGCCAAGAGTGTGCAAAGCTGTCATCAAGGCAAAGGGTGGCTACTTTGAAGAATCTCAAATTTAAAATATATTTAGATTTGTTTAACACTTTTTTGGTTATTACATGATTCCATATGTGTTATTTCATAGTTTTGATGTCTTCACTATTATTCTACAATTTAGAAAATAGTAAAAATAAAGAAAAAACCTGGAATGAGTAGGTGTGTCCAAACTTTTGACTGGTGCTGTATATACAAACTGAGTGTACACAACTTTAAGAACACCTGCTCTTTCCATGACACACTTATTGGTGTCACTTGTTAAACCCACTTTAATCGGTGTAGATGAAGGGGAGGAGGATTTTTAAGCATTGAGACATGGATTGTGTGTGTGTGCCATTGAGAGGGTGAATGGGCAAGACAAAAGATTTAAGTGCCTTTGAACAGGGTATGGTAGTAGGTGCCAGACACACTGGTTTGTGTCAATAACTGCAACACTGCTGGGTTTTTCACACTCAACAGTTTCCTGTGTGTATCAAGAATGGTCCACCACCCAAAAGATATCTAGCCAACTTGACACAACTGGGGGAAGCATTGGAGTCAACATGGGCCAGCATCCCTGTGGAACACTTTTGACACCTTGTAGAGTCCATGCCCCGAAAAATTGAGGCTGTTCTGGGGGCAAAAGAGGGAGGGGGGTGCAATTCAATATTAGGAAGGTGTTCTTAATGTTTTGTAGACTCTGTATATACTGTATATATTCATGGACATTATAATGAGAGGTAGAGAATGTCTTGGGACATCAAAACTGTCATAGGCTTAGTTTTGGGATCCTTGGGTAAACAATCAGAAGTCAAGGTTTATTGCAGAGGACACTGAGGCTCCAGCTCGTGTAAGGTAATCAGGGAACGATGGGTCTGTTTCTGGGGATGCAGAGTCCTGTCCTCCAAGCATTAGCCCAGCTTCATGGGCATGCTGCCACAGCTGACTATTCCTAACAACCCCATGCTTCCTCAGGTATCCCTGACGACAAAACAGGGGTGGCTTTCGATTGGTAAGGGAAAAGCGGAAACATGACTCTGTGGGGAAAAGAAACAGGTTCAGTTTTACACATTGTAAAACAGTAATCAAGTAATAAAATGTCTCATTAACTGAGTTGGCAGAACCGTAATAAAACAGTAATAACACAGATCCTGTATGAAAGTATGTCGCAAGTGAACAAACAAATCGTGTGTGATATAAATAGATGAGTAGGAGGTAATGTATATGGAAATATAAAGAACATATCCTAAGGGCATATCTACCCTAGTATAATAAGGTGTTGTAATGAGGGATCAGTTGAGGACATGCTCTACCTGCATAGAAGGCCCTGAGGTCAGTGTGGAGACAGTGTTCCAGGAAGCGCCGCAGTGGCTGGCTGTGAGAGATGGGCCCATCCCACTCAGTCAAGAAGTCCTCGATCATGTGATGCACTGCCTTGGGCCGTGGCAGTGGCCAGCCAACAGGACGGTGTCTCATGTCCCTCTCTGTTAAGGATGGCAGACAAATGAAAGAATAACATGTATTTGTTTTTACATACATGTGTAGGTTTGAGTGCTGACGTCATACCACAAAGATGCCTTGTACTATACACAGGCATACTCTTCATTTCAATGTCATTACTTAACTTAGTCTTCAACACAACCATAAGGCCAAACTGTTTTGTACTCTTAATAAGGTTTCTAACATTCTCACACTCACTAGTGGGAAGTTTGTCGTAGTAATATAGAACAGGGTGGAGGAAGTTGGACCTCCAGGCACGGGTCCACTCTGACTCTGCCCTCCCAGGGCCCAGTGAGTCTGTGCGGTTCAGCCCGTACTGTAGAACCAGAACCAGCAGCCCATGCTTAGAGAGCTGGTGGCCAGACAGAGAAGAGAACTGGGGCAGGGCCTGGAGGGGAAACTCCTCCAGATACTCACAGTGAGAGCTGACAGGAAAGGAGAAGATTATTCAAAATTACTGGTTCACAAATGGATGAATTTAGGCTGCGTTTACACAGGCATCCCAATTCTGACCTTTTTTACACTAATTGGTATTTTTACCAATCACATTAGATCTTTTCACATCAGATCGTTTTCAGGGCTGCTCAGATTGGTCAAAATACAGATATAAAAATATCAGAATTTGTCTGCCTGTGTAAACACAGCCTAGTGAACATAAATCGGGATATCTACAGGCAATCAATCAATGTGAGATGCATTGGTAGAGATAGGTAAATGTCCATGAGGGACAATAATCATGAAGAAAAATGTGCAGTGGTTCAGCACTACTTACCCTCTTAGTAAAATGATGTCTCCAAGTACCCCAAACATTTGGTACGGTCCGGAGGCCTCATTGACCCTCCTCAACAGCCAGGACTGCAGCTGACTGATTGACAGTTTGATTGCTGGCCAGGAGTTGCTATGGTAACGCAGCTCAAGGACTCTATGTACAGCACGCACTAGGGTGGAACACATAACAAAGTTACAACAATAAATAGTCAAATAACAAACACATTTTGTCTATAAAAACATTACTTTATTGACAAATTTGTAATTTCAAAGTTTTCCCCCCCTTTACAGGCAGTTACTAACTAAGTCAGATTTACTCTGTCTACGTTGTAATACCAGCAGTTTAAATGGTTACCTGTGTATCGGAAGCCATGGATGAACCCCCCTGCAGAAGAGCGATAGTCTCTTGAGTGGGCAGCCGTCCCCAGAACAAAAAGGTCTGGGGTTCCCCGCCCCTCGTACCAGGCTGTCACCCCTGGCAACCGCCCCCTGGCACCCTCACTGCTTGGTGGGCGGGCCGAGCTGGAGAGATTAATGGCATCATTAGGACAGACTGACATTATCTGACTGAAACAGCATGGCTTTTCCAATGAAAATGATAAAACAGAAGATCCACCACTTCCATAGAAAACAATAACTTTAACAGAACTCTTTTCGCATTATGCAAAGATATGCCACTGTAAAGTATTAATTTACATACCCATCAAAGATGCTGAAGTTGAACCGGAACCCCAGGCAGCGGATCACACGATCATATGGCTGGCGGAGAGAAAAGTTGTCATTGTGGTACACAGGCAGGTTTGTCGCTGTGACCTTTGAACTGTTCTTCCCATCCGAACTGTCCAGTAGCTCAGCTAGAGTAAGGAACAACTTGCCACGCTTTTCCTTCCCACTGGATCTGCACTTCTTCTTTCTGCCTGAGCGCTTCTTTTCATCCTCTCCATTTCTGACGATAGCAATATCCTCAAGGCCTCCCTCCACCAGCCCATCAAGGGACTTTAGCTGGTACGTGTCTAGCAGCTCATTGTTCACAGCTCTGTGGAAGAGAGGAAATAGGTCACTTTGATATGAACAGATTATGCTAAGGCGTTAGCAACATACTCCGATCTAAAACACTGCTGCAGGAGTACTAAATCAGTGAAACAAAAGAATGAACAATTGGTAGGAGTGGACAATATGGGAGTCAAAACCTGATGATGCCTCTCAGTACCTGAGGTCTCCGACGTAGTGTGTCTGCCAGGCTAGGCGGACCGGGCTCGGGCTGTAGAGATGGATCCGGCTGGCCCGACCCAGGATGCTCTGAGCTGTTTCAAATGCTGAGTTCCCCTTACCCAGGATCAGCACGGCCTGGTCCTTATACTCCTCTGGGTCCACAGGGATGGACTCATAGCCCTCCACCAGGTCTGAGCCCTCAAACTGGACCTTCTGAGGATCCCACAGTCCTGTGGACACCAGGAGGACTCTGTGGGTCAGAGAGAGAGAGAGAATCATCTCTTTAATGGTATGCATAGTGGAGAATTGTTCCATATTTCCATCCTTTTATATTAGATATGTGTATAGATATAACACAGTACCTGCATGTATAGTCCAGTCCACGCTGGTCAGTCAGTATGTATCCCCTGCCTCTAGGTGATTCAGACTCTGAGGCCCTGATCTTCCCGATGTCCACCCCATACTGGACCTTCAGCCCCAGCTCCTTCACATACATGGAGAGGTAGCGGGGGAATGAGTCTGCGTCTGGGTAGAGCTCCCGGCTGACTCGCTGAAGCAGCAGGTCGGGCCTGTCACTCAGGAGGGAGTTCCAATCGTGACGAAGGTTGAACTCGCGGTTCCGCCTTCCTGTGTAGATCTTGTTGATGCTGATGAGTTTCCTGTGTCGAGGGTATCTTTAAAGGGAGGCAAAAAACATCCATGAGATACAACACATGTTCATGTACATGGTGTAGGTCAGAACATGTTTCTATGAGCAGGGCAATAGAGAAAGTTGCATCATTGTTGCACTGTCACAAAATACTTTGCTGAGTTGGAAAATTGATTCAGCAAGTGCAATACCCGATATAGTCCACACCCATAACTACAGATGCACTCACATATTGAAGAAGCTCCCTGGCCCTGAGTTCCTCTCCAAGATGATGTAATCTCTCTGACTCTTGGAGAGAAAGTGACCCATCTGAAGGCCAGCGGGGCCGGCTCCAAGCACACAGTAGTCATGGTGACGGGTGCTGTTGTGACTGTGGTAGTCATCAGGAAAACAATGGACCAGGGCGACCAGGAGGGCTAGTAGAAGAAGGATGGGGGAATCCATGACCTATGAATGAGTAAAAGGTAATGAAGGCATTTATTGGTGGGAGAGTGGGTTTAGTGAAGGTCATTGCAATACCCTGGTGACAATAATCAACGGCAAATTTAAGTTTTGAAAGCTGCAATCTGAAAATATCCACTGAGAGCAGCAACCATATTATTGCCAAAGTCATGCAACTCTTTTCAATGGCTTTACCAACATAAGAAGGTAAATTGAAATGAAATATCAGATAGCATTATTCAAGTGAGTGGAAGAACAGATAAAGTACGACAATAGCGGGCCTTCATGGGGTGTATCCCCGTGCTCGCCTTGAAACTCTGGCCCGACATCATAACTCGACATGAGGGGATGCAGCTGCACTAGACCGCTGGTTGAGAAGCGCTCCACGAGCACAAAATACACAGCATATCTATTAAAGTAGGATGTTTTACCTTTCACTGCAGTGGTTCCGTCTCATCTAACCCCATATCATTTTGCATTTGGTCTGTAAATAAAACTCTCCAACAACCTATGGTCGGAATTTCATAACGGAGCCCCATCCCTTGATACGACACTCCAGCATACCACAGTACTCTGACCAATAAACGCTGCTCTATTCTGGCCAATGAGCTTGTGTGTAAAATAGAGGGCGTGATAAAATTTAAAGTGATGGACAAGAAATGTTCCATACTTTTGATACAAAAATATCAAGTAGCAAAAGTAACACATTTGACCTTCTTTATTACATTCTTTATTACAATGTTATAAACTTTGTAATGTTGCAATTTTTGAGATTGAGATAATTGTAGTAGTTTGATAATTTTTTGGTGAAAGACATACTAATAATTATCAAATGTTAATTAAGTGAAACATAGCATGCATATTATTATAATATCATAAACACAATGAACTATTCATAAAATTCTCATGCCTAGAAATTGCTCTTATTTTTGCCTTCTGCAACTGCAACATACATTTCTGTTGAGTCATGGTATCCCCCTTCTATATTTTGTTGAAACCTGTTGAATCAGGTTATCTATAGACTGGGAATAGATCAATATATGGATAATAGACAAATGTAGGGGAAATCATACAAATTGACTTTTGAGCACAAGAGTTTACAATGCAATCCCCTGAAATGAATTTTGACCTGCAGTTAGTCATTTGTGGCTGAAACTTTGTACCAACACAAAGTTCAATGAACACAATGGGCGAGAGAATTGGATTAAATTGGATTAATTTAACCATTGAGTCCTGCCTGCAGTTAAATCAGCATATTGAATCACTCTTGTTATTCAGTCGTGAAGAGGGCACGACAAAGCCCATTCCCCCTCAGGAAACTAAAAAGATTTGGCATGGGTCCTGAGATCCTCAAAATGTTCTACAGCTGCAACACCGAGAGCATCCTGACTGGTTGCATCACTGCCTGGTACGGCAACTGCTCGGCCTCCTACAGAGGGTAGTGCGTACGGCCCAGTACATCACTGGGGCCAAGCTGCCTGCCATCCAGGACCTCTACACCAGGCGGTGTCAGAGGAAGGCCCTAAAAATTGTCAAAGACCCCAGCCACCCCAAGTCTAGGACAAAAAGGCTTCTCAACAGTTTTTACACCCAAGCCATAAGACTCCTGAACAGGTAATCAAATGGCTACCCGGACTATTTGCACTGTGTGCCCAACCCAACTCCTCTTTCACATTGCTGCTACTCTCTGTTCATCAGATATATGCATAGCCACTTTAACTATACATTCATGTACATACTACCTCAATTAGCCCGACCAACCAGTGCCCCAGCACATTGGCTAACAGGGCTATCTGCATTGTGTCCCGCCAACCCCTCTTTTACGCTACTGCTACTCTCTGTTCATCATATATGCATAGTCACTTTAACCATATCCACACGTACATACTACCTCAATCAGCTCGATTAACCGGTGTCTGTATGTAGCCTCGCTACTGTTATAGCCTCGCTACTGTATATAGCCTCGCTACTGTTATTTTTCACTGACTTTTTACTGTTGTTTTTATTTCTTTACTTACCTATTGTTCACCTAATACCTTTATTTTTTTTAGAAATTGCACTGTTGGTTAGAGCCTGTAAGTAAGCATTTCACTGTAAGGTCTACTACACCTGTGGTATTCGGCGCACGTGACAAATAAACTTTGATTTGATTTGATTCATCTTCAGAAAACTAAAAGGTACAAAACACTGAGAGCACAAAACATTAGAAACATGACATTCCAGGTGAAAGCTATGATCGCTTATTGATATTACCTGTTAAATCCACTTCAATCCATGTAAATGAAGGGGAGGAGACAGGTTAAAGGATTTTCAAGCCTTGAGACAATTGAGACATGGATTGTTTTTGTATGCCATTCAGAGAGTGAATGGGCAAGATAAAAGTTTTAAATGCCTTTGAACGGGGTATGGTAGTAAGTGCCAGGCGCACCGGTTTGAGTGTGTCAAGAACTGCAACGCTGCTGGGTTTTTCACACTCAACAGTTTCCTGTGTGTATCAAGAATGGTCCTCCACCCAAATGACATCCAGCCGACTTGACACAAATGTGGAAAGCATTGGAATCAACATGGGCCAGCATCCCTGTGGAACGCTTTCAACACCTTGTAGAATTGAGGCTGTCCTGAGGGCAAAAGTGGGTGCAACTCAATATTAGGAAGGTGTTCCTAATATTTTGAACACTCAGTGCTTATAACTTTGTTCTCACCTGTAGTCAACATACTCTCCCTCAATAGCAGAAGGAACACACTCACTTCCTGTGGTTCATGTGACTCTGTGTTTAATGATTTCTACCATTCCATCTGCTCACTCATGCTCTCCCCTCACTGGTAAATCTGCTCTGTCATGTTAAGCTTCAGCATAAGGGAAATGAGTGAACACTCTCACTTCCCATTTGATTTAGCTGACAAACATTAGGAGAGAAGGCGAGGGAGTCAAATATAAAGAAAGGGACACAGGTCAAAGAGGACACAGCAACTCTAAACACGTTTGAGAAGGAGGCAGCTTTTGTTTACCAGCTGTATAACAAGACATCAACAAGGAAATACCCCACAGGTAAATTATCAACTTTTCCACTGACTTGTTTTTTAATAAACTGTAACATTTGGTGACATTTGGATAATAATGTTATAACCACCATATAAAACATTCTGGATTACAGACATGGAGACAGTCAACTCAGCACGGAAAGTTGATATGCAGAACCCTGGCAGGTACAGTCATTTTGTAATGAACGGTCGATATGTTGACTAGATTATTGTATTTCAGACCAGGTCAGGGCTGATATATGGTAAAGTAAAGGTATTGAACATACAGAACACAATTACTAACTGCAAACTCTGGGCTCACATTTACTGTACTCGGGTAAATCAGGATGTCCTCCTTCTAATGTTCTCCATCTCTCCTCAGTGATTTGTCAGAACAGATAAAAGCAGCGACTAAAGAGATCCATGTGAGGGCAGAAAACACCCAACTGATGCTGAGCTATCAGAAGGGACAGATAACTCTTCCGCAGTACAAGGTGAGAAAAGGCAATCTGAGAGTAAATTAAAAACCACATCCCAAAATAATTGAGTGGTTTTCATAATATGAACTACCTAGAATGTATTTTGTTTAACTTTCTACATAGTCATGGAAAATGAGCACTCACTGTGTACTAAGTATTAATCTGCAACCCCTCTTTTCCATGGCAGCTTCTTCTGTGTTCCCTCTACGAGATCTACAAAGCACTGGAAGAGGAGATGGACAGAAATGCTTCCCACCCAGGTGTCGCACCGATATACTTCCCCCAGGAACTGGCCCGACTGGAGACACTAGAGAGAGATCTGGAACACTTCTTTGGACAGGAGTGGCGAAAGAGAGTCATCATTCCTGCTGCAACACACAGATATACACAGAGACTTCGCAAGGTACAGGCTATAGATATACCAACATGCAGGGTAGGCACACTATCTTAATTGTGTGCCTGCTTAGTAATAACCATTTATTTATTTCCCTCTTCAGATTGGTGAAGGCAATCCTAAATTGCTGGTGGCCCACGCCTATACCCGTTACCTAGGTGACCTGTCAGGAGGACAAGTTTTAGGGAAGATTACCCAGAAGTCAATTGGGTTAAGCAGTGGAGAGGGACTGTCGTTTTTCTCCTTCCCCGGAGTGTCAAGCCCTAACCGCTTCAAGCAGCTGTACAGGAGCAGAATGAACAGCATCGAGCTGACCAAGGAGGAGAGGGAGGGGGTGCTGGAGGAGGCTATCATGGCCTTCGAACTCAACATCCAGGTGAGTGAAAGGAAAGAGGGAGGAAAGGTGGAAGCAAACTGGGTAAGAATATAGGTTATGGGAACTAATACTGTAATGAAAAGTCAGTATGAAAAGTTATATAGCTGTACCATTGAGAGCATCTTTACTGGCTGCATCACTGCTTGGTATGCCAATAGCACCGCCCTCGATCGCATGGCGCTACAGAAGTTGGTGCGGACAGCCCAGTACGTCACTGAGGCCGAGTTCCCTGCCATTCAGGACCTCTATATCAGGCGGTTTGAAAGGAGGGCCTGGAAAATCGTTAAAGACTACAGCCACCCAAGTCATATACAGTTCTCTCTGCTTCTGCACTGCAAGCGGTACCGGTGCATCAAGTAACAGGCTCCTGAACAGCTTCTATCCCCAAGCCATGACTGCTAAATAGCTAACTAAATGGCTACACAGACTGAGTTGACACTTGTATTTTATTTTTGCACTGTCTCTATGCACTCACACACTGACACTCCAACACAGACACAAACACTCACTCCATAATTTGCTCACACACAAATAATATGCATACATTTATACTGACTACACAGACACACTCACATACAATCATCATATACACTGCTGCTACTCTGTTTATCATATATCCCTATACATATCTACCGATATCACTCCAGTATCCATGCCCATTTTAAATATGGTTCTGGAACTGACTGTCCCTGTATATAGTATGCTTTCTCCTGTTCTTTCTTTTTCTCGTGTTTCTGTTGTACTTTATTTTTTAGAATTACATTATTATTTATTACTGCATTGTTGGGTTTAGAGCTTACAAGGCATTTTACTGTACTTGTGCATGTGACATTAAAACTAGCTAAACATAACTGCAGAGGAAGTGAAACTGGGAAGGTCTAGTGAACGATGCATTGTAAACCTGTTACTGGGTGCCATCGCATATTGCTGATGATTGTGTATATCTTGTTCAATGAAGACATCCAGTGTTATTTCTCGTACAGGTCTTCGATGATCTACAGAAAATGTTAAATGTCACAAAGGAAGCTTACGGTAAGGATAGGATATACCTTAGGATACAGCACATCACTCATATGCTGATTGGAAATAAGTGATCTTTCAGCTTACTTGTGTGTTATATAAAGGTATTACTTTGCTTTTGCAGGGGACCAAGAAAAGGCCAAGACGCCAGCTATCATCCCCTCTTTGTCCATCGTGCAGTTGTCACTGGGTATTTGTGTTGCTTTAGCAACAGTCGGAATGGGTATCTATGTATTCTAAAGCCTTGAAATAAGTCCTTAAATATGTATTTTTATGTAGTTGGCAGAATCACTTCACTAATCATGACAAGCTAAGGGTGTGTGCACTTACAGCACTTTGTCATGACTGTACTTTTTTAAACACCTAAGGCAATCTTAAAATGAAAATTGACATGTATTAATTGCAATATCTTTGTAAATAGTATGTTTCATTAAAGATTATGCACACCATTTCAACATAAGAAATGTCTAAATAAAGAAGTTTGCTATTTATTGTCAATACAAAATACCTTACACAATTAACGATTTAACTTTAACAATCTTTAGGGCATTCTCATGCCAATTTTCTTACCCCAAACAACTCAACAACACAGTTCATCCAAATTGCCTCCATACCATAATTTGTTTAGACTAAAAAGAATAGACACCAAAATACTTATGAGAGCAATAGAACAGTAAATAACTGTTGGCTGAACTTGGCAAAGCAACACATGAAAAGGTAGACATCAGTGGCTCTGTAGGCGGACCACGGTCTAGGATGGAGAAGACGTATCGACGTGACTTCATGAAGATGTCCACTGGCTTGTGAGGAAGAGTGAATTGAGGAGACGCCTGTCCCTTCTAATATTTACAAAGCCCATCGTGACTTAATCTTTGTGCATATGCATCTTTCTGTGAGACTACTTGACTCTGTAGAGCACCTTCCTCTGCATGCGGTGCTGCAGCTCTCCCCTCCTCATCATCAGGTGAAGGACCTTGTAGATGGCCTGCTCTGGATACTTCTGTATATGGGAGAGGGTAGAGAGATTCTGGTCAGTGGACAGGTAAAGGATACAGGGCAACACGGAGGCCAACTGAGGACAGCACTGAATCATAGACAAATGCCAAACATTCCAATGCCCAAAGTACTTTCATGTAATTGACCAAGTGGTCCCGTCTCTGTTCAACACAGTATATGTTCAAAATAGACTAGTGTAACTGACCTGCTTGGTGAAGTCCTGGACGATGCTGTGCTCGGACACCTGGGAGCCAATGGCAAAGCGTCTCTTCAGCTGCTTCTCAACACGGGAAATCATCTCCTGGTCCTCCTGAGTGGTGAAGCCCTCCACACCAGAGAGGCTGCCGGACAGCGCAGCGTCCAGTGTGGACACCTGGAAGAGCCGCAAGGCCTCGTCCACCTCCTCCTCTCCAGCCACGGCCTGCAGCTTCATCTTGGCCAAGGACTCAGAGATGCGCACCACTGCCTCCAGCTGCCTGCAGGGGACCACGGAGAACCAAGTGTTATGACACTGCAGATGGACGGTATCCTGACTGGTAATGATGTTGGCAGGTGAAGTATCATATAGGTACCTGACAGTGATGGGGATGGAGGCTCTCCTGTCGCTCTCCCTCTCATGTTCCCTCGCTCCACTCCTCATCACCACGTATCTGTTCTTTAGCTTTTCAGCTGCCGCCGCAGAGAGACGTGGGCCGCATTTCCTGTCAGGGCACATTTGACCGTTACAAACCAAATCCCTTCACGTGTACATACTAGTGTGTAGTATTGTTTCTCTGCAAGTAGAGTTGATGAACTCAATCTAAACAGAATCTAACATACACAGAAGAAATCTGCAGAAATAAAGGATTTCTCAAGACTCACGTTCTGGCATATGCAATGAACTTCTTCAGTGTGGCCAGTGTGATCTCTCCCTCCACACCCTCAGTCTGAGTATGAGCACTGAGATGGACGTTCATCACGTGGCGGGCCAGAGTCTGACAGAGAAAAGATGGTCAATAGTGTTAACACTGCGCTAGCCTGGGCCGTGTTCAGTATCCCTGTGCATTAACCTTCCCACACACACACACACACACACACACACACACACACACACAAACCCAGAACAGACTAAAGTGTGTTCCCTCACCATGTCTCTCTGATGGTCGTGGATGTCCTTGATGATAAAGATCATGTCAAATCGGGACAAGATGGTAGGCATGAAGTCGATGTTGTCCTCTCCCTTGGTGTCGTCCCAACGGCCAAACACAGAGTTAGCAGCGGCCAGCACCGAGCAGCGGGAGTTCAGGGTGGTGGTGATGCCAGCCTTGGCAATGGAGATGGTCTGTTGCTCCATGGCTTCATGGATGGCTACTCGGTCATCCTCTCTCATCTGAGAGGAAAGAGAGACACAGTTAAGAGTCTGCAAACAAACTAGTCAAGTATTCAGCAATTGATGTACTGTCTTGTCCATGTTTCCTTACTTTGTCAAACTCATCAATGCACACCACCCCACCATCAGCCAGCACCATGGCTCCTCCCTCCATGATGAAGCCACGGGTGACGGGGTCCCTCAGGACAGAGGCCGTCAGACCAGCAGCACTGCTGCCTTTACCTGAGGTATACACCTGACAGAGGGAGAGAGGGGAGATATGGGTTAGCGCTTTCGATAGGGGTCACTAGCACACTGAAATTAATTGTCAGCAAACAAAACTTCTGGAATCCATCTTTGTAATTCTGGTTTAAATCTATGTTGAGGGAGTGTCATGATTGCTCTGAAATAAATTTAAAAAAAAAATATATATATATATATATATATATATATATATATATATATATATATATATATATATATATATATCACACACACACACACACACACAAATTAATATATTCATTCATCAAGCCCATCCTTACCCCAATGGGAGAGCACCTCTCCACAAACTTGAGCAGCTGAGACTTAGCAGTACCGGGGTCTCCCAGCATTAGCAAGTTGATGTCTCCTCTACGGGTCAGCCCGTCAGGCAGCCTGAGACAGGAAAGGTCATTATACATACACACTGGAGAGAAATGTACGCACATCAAAAATCTATAAAAATTCTACATGCCATTTCCAATGTTTATGACTCACCTCTTCCTGGAGCCGCCGAACAGCAGGCAGGCGATGGCCTTTTTCAGGTCATCACTGCCGTAGATGGAAGGAGCGAGGGAACGGGCGAGGGAGCCGTAGACGTCGGGGGAGGAGGCCAACGCTCTCAGCTCCTCCTCTTCCTGAGGGGAGACTGACCCTGTGGCCCCGCGACCTGAGAGACAAAGATGGCATTATATCTAACACTATCCCACATAGGACATAATGTTGGATAAGTAATCTAACCTCTAGTAGCCTTATGGTGCCTACCTGCTCCCTCTGTGTCCTGCTGAATGCCCACCACACGGAGGTAGGAGGAGCGGATGCCCACGCCTGCACTTTTATCTCTGCCCTTGCCCTTAGTTTGGGCCACCTTCTTGATGGAGTAGATCCCCATGATGGTCACTCTGTTCCCAGGGACCACACGGTCACACAGGTACCTGAGGGGAGGCAGAACATGAGCTGTAATGTGGCATGTACTCGTTGGTCTCACTTTGCACTGTGTGTATATATCGGGCATGTGTTAATTGCATTTCATTGAGAATATTGAGGCACACAGATGATGCTGTGTGTGTTACCTGTCACAGTACAGCTGCAGGTGGCGGGGCATCTCTCCGTGTGGCACAGCATCTGGAGACTCCTGCAGACGGAGGGTCTGGAAGTCCACACAGACACAACGGTCTGGAATGATGAAGTAGGGATCTATAGGACACCTCACCCTGCCTGCCTGCTCACTGAGAGAGACATGTTTAAGAATGAAATCACACACACAATGATAAAGCAGATGATTTTACACACACACAATGACTTTATGCATTTTCTCCATGCCCTGGAGTGTGCACACAAACACTCAACAACTCAGAGGGTTGCACTCACGTGTTGCACTTTCGGGGAAGAGCGTAGCCCTGCAGGCCTGGGGGCAGGGAGATGTTACTGATGACAGAGCGACAGCCACGACACTGCAAACACACCCTGGTGGCCTTGGCCCTCACAGCCGTGGCAGAGATGACGATTCCAGGGACCTTCACCAGCCTGGACACCTGCTCCGACTACCAGAGCGAGAGAAATGGAGAGTTCAGAGTCATGGCATGTTAAATGGATGGGAAATTGAGGGACATCTTTCACGCCACCTTCTACATGAACCAACTGAAAGGTGAAAGGCCCAGCATTGCATCCTCAGAGTTTCTTACCTTGAGGTTGCGGATGGAGGCAGGATGGGCGTCACTCTTCAGCATGACCTGGATTTCCTGCACTGTCTCCTCTCCCAGGGGCCTGGGACTGGTCACCTCGTCAGCCACCTCCTGGGCAGCCTCCTCCAGCTGTCAATCATAATGTCAGGGCTCAGTTTAAAGGGATCATTTTCAGATATAATTATTTGCCAAATAGAATATAAGATCAGTATGATACGATCAGCAACAGAAAATATCGGAATCCATCTAATCCATGAATTATTCAGCCTATTCAATTTTCTCACCAGCGGCAAGTTCTCAGAGGGCAGCTTGTACAGGCAGTCTGACAGGTCCTCATCAAAGCTGGCCAGGTCTTCCATCTCCACCTCCACCCAGTACTCCCCCAGGGTGTAGTGTCTCTTAAGGTCATCTCTACACAGCAGAACAGGTCAACAATACAACATGAACAATAAGATATAGATTATCTTAAAAACAGAATGCGAATATAATCATAAGGCAAATAAAAACGACCTACAAACTCAATCACAGGACCTTGAAGAGTCAAACTTTATTCCTTCAAGACCATTGTGGTGATCAGTGGTAGTTAGCTAACTAACGTTACAGTAACTGGCTAACTGTCAGCTAACTGGCTAGCTAACTTAACGTGGGTATCTGTGGAACATCACACCAACCGGCGGTAGCCATCGACAATGACTTCGTGGCACTTCATACAATCTCGATCTTACCTGTATTTATAGGTGAAACCGGTGCGATCGGTCCCAATTCTGAACTGCCGAAGAAATTCACGGAATCGTTTCTTGATCTGGCTCCGTTTCACTCCACATTCATCCCCGGGTCCATCTCCACCCCCGAAGCTGTCACTGTAATAAACTCCCGGGTCGTCGAAACCAGACATAATGCACCGATTATATCTACAAAGTGCTGAAAATTAAGTTTGCGTGCGCAAAGTGCAATAATCCTAAAAGCAAAACAGTTTCTGGTGATTGACGCCAATGGTCTTCTGTGGACAATGAATTCCACGCTGACTCTTTCGCGGCAAAAAAAATTGCGTCACTTTCCCGCGAGACCGAACAGTGACGCTTTGCAATTGGGAGATATGATCGACTAGTGATATTGATTGGCTGAATTGCATTGCAGGAGGCGTATCCTGATTGTAGAAGGGTGGGACTTGCAAGAGTTTGTGGCGGGAAAAGAACTGGGATAAACTTTTTTTTTTTTAAACATACGACCAAGGCGTCGTCGTGGCGCTACAACAAACTGAAACGTCAACTCTGTTCGTTGTGTTTACAAAGTTACGGTTGATTCAAGCACACGTTTATTGCTCTAAATAAAAACAAGACTTTAAAATATCTTCTAGCTTACCCAGTATTAAAACCATATCTAGCTAGCTCCATTAGAAAATACCAACGTTTTATTAACAAAAGTATTTTATTCATTCAACTGCAACACAAATGCAACACAAATAGTATTGACCACAATTGAGCTTCATCTGTAATACATTACCGTGTATTGTATGTAATAAATTATCTTTGTCGCACTGTCATTCATAGGCCTGTGTAACCTGTAACCACAGTCCACACTGCAAGCTGCTTGTCTTTTTAACTTGCTTATTGGCAGCAAAATGATCCACGAGTTCTTCTATTTAAGACAGAACTCCATGCTTCCTGCCTGTCTGTATGAAAACATCCACAGCGCGGTCAATGTCCTGGTCAGTGTGGGCCGCTGAGATCTGGACCCGGATTCTGGCTTTGCCCTTGGTACCACTGGGTAGGAGAACCCAATCACATACACTCCTGTGGGAGACAGAATAATGGGTACTTGTAGTAGATAGACATAACACTGAAGACTACGGTTCTTCAAGAAAGGGCAGATTGGAGGCCTGATTAAAATTAATATTTTTTTCCAGCCCTTGTATTCAAGCAGTGTAGTTTGCAGCTAATAACCTATTAGGTTTCTGATTGTTGTCAGCTCCCATTTTGTGAGACAACATTGTTGAATACAAAATATCAATGAGTATATCTCTGTCTCCCTCTACAGGTTGATGTGTCCATTCATTTGTAATTCCACAGAAATCTTTTTGATCAAGCTTTTCAAAAATAAAAATGAGTGGACAATGAGTGGACAAAAAATCCATAGAGTATTTCAAACCAATATACAGATTGTATTGTAATGTTTGAAATGTGCTTGTGCTCCATTCATATTCAGCCTGAACTGTTGCCTCACCTAGTTTCAGCATGTCATCAGCCATCAGAGAGGCTAGTCTGGCATCCCCCAGCATCACAGGACAGATAGGGTGGTCAGAGCCTGAGATGGTGAACCCAGCCTCGGTCATTTTGTTTCTGAACCTACGAGAGGGGGAGAGAATAAAGACATTACAGAAATAGCACTCGTTCCTTATACAGTATCACTGCCTTCAACTTTCATTATTGCTAACTGGGTTCTCTGGGAAACATGTAGTGCTCTTGAAACTGTAAACATGTGTGGAAGGACACCAGTGGAGGCTGCTGAGCAGAGGACAGCTCATAATAATGTCTGGAACGGAGCAAATGGAATGGTTGATACCATTCCACTAATACAGCTCCAGCCATTACCACAAGCCCATCCTCCCCAATTAAGGTGCCACCAACCTCCTGTGAAGGTCACAGTACAGATAAGAGATGAAACAAGCAAAAGTGTTTAATGCAGAATAAACACAGATTGTCACTTTTTCAGCACAAGGGATTAGTCAATCTCAAGGTCATTCTTTCTGTCCAAAAATTATGCAGAAAAATGTATCCATGCTTTTGTCACTTCTAGGTTAGACTACTGCAATGCTCTACTTTCCGGCTACCCGGATAAAGCACTAAATAAACTTCAGTTAGTGCTAAACACGGCTGCTAGAATCTTGACTACAACCAAAAATGTTTATCATATTACTCCAGTGCTAGCCTCTTTACACTGGCTTCCTGTTAAGGCAAGGGCTGATTTCAAGGTTTTACTGCTAACCTACAAAGCATTACATGGGCTTGCTCCTACCCATCTTTCCGATTTGGTCTTGCCGTACATACCTACACGTACGCTACGGTCACAAGATGCAGGCCTCCTTACTGTCCCTAGAATTTCTAAGCAAACAGCTGGAGGCAGGGCTTTCTCCTATAGAGCTCAATTTTTATAGAATGGTCTGCCTACCCATGTGAGACGCAGACTTGGATCTCAACCTTTAAGTCTTTATTGAAGACTCATCTCTTCAGTAGGTCCTATGATTGAGTGTAGTCTGGCCCAGGAGTGTGAAGGTGAATGGAAAGGCACTGGAGCAACGAACCGCCCTTGCTGTCTCTGCCTGGCCGGTTCCCCTCTCTCCACTGGGATTCTCTGCCTCTAAACCCTATTGCAGGGGCTGAGTCACTGGCTTACTGGTGCTCTTCCATGCCGTCCCTAGGAGGGTTGCGTCACTTGAGTGGGTTGGGTCATTGATGTGATCTTCCTGTCCGGGTTGGCGACCCCCCTTGGGTTGTGCCGTGGCGGAGATCTTTGTGGGCTATACTCGGCCTCGTCTCAGGATGGTAAGTTGGTGGTTGAAGATATCCCTCTAGTGGTGTGGGGGCTGTGCTTTGGCAAAGTGGGTGGGATTATATCCTGCCTGTTTGGCCCTGTCTGGGGGTATCGTCGGATGGGGCCACAGTGTCTCCCGACCCCTCCTGTCTCAGCCTCCAGTATTTAAGCTGCAGTAGTTTATGTGTCAGGGGGCTAGGGTCAGTCTGTTATATCTGGAGTATTTCTCCTGTCTTATCCGGTGTCCTGTGTGAATTTAAGTATTCTCTCTCTTAGGACCTGAGCCCTGGGACCATACCTCAGGACTACCTGGCCTGATGACTCCTTGCTGTCCCCAGTCCACCTGGCTGTGCTGCTGCTCAAGTTTCAACTGTTCTGCCTGCGGCTATGGAACCCTGACCTGTCCACTGGACGTTCTACCTATCCCAGACCTGCTGTTTTCAACTCACTAGAGACAGCAGGAGCAGTAGAGATACTCTGAATGATTGGCTATGAAAAGCCAACTGACATTTACTCCTGAGGTGCTGACCTGTTGCACCCTCGACAACCACTGTGATTATTATTATTTGACCCTACTGGTCATCTATGAACATTTGAACATCTTGGCCATGTTCTGTTGTAATCTCCACCCGGCACAGCCAAAAGAGGACTGGCCAGCCCTCATAGCCTGGTTCCTCTCTAGGTTTCTTCCTAGGTTCTGGCCTTTCTAGCGAGTTTTTCCTAGCCACCGTGCTTGCTGTTTGGGGTTTTAGGCTGGGTTTCTGTACAGCACTTTGTGACATCAGCTGATGTAAGAAGGGCTTTATAAATACATTTGATTGATTCAATTGCTCTTTTCAAACATGTCCTATTCATGATTTTGCTCATACGTATTTTTCACAAAGACCAACACAAAAAGGCTTATCTGTTTTTGTCTGTGCTCCTATGTTAACTGTTCCATAAGCATAGATGGTGTCTACCACATTCACCAAAACAGAGGCCCCAGTCCCCTCCCCCGATTCCCACCTCATGGTTTTGTTCCAGACACTGAGCAATCTCATTGGAAGCGAGCAGCTCGACAGCCCAGGTAGCGCAGCCCACGACAGGAGGGGGTAGGGAGTTGGAGAAGAGGTACGGATGAGAGCGCTGCCTCAGCAGGTCAACCAGAGGTTTAGGACCCACTGTGTACCCACCTGAGAGAAAACAGATAGAAAACCCATATCCACCTTATACAGTGCGGAAAGTATTCAGATCCCTTGACTTTTTCCACATTTTGTTACATTACAGCCCCCCCCCCAAAAAAATATAATATGAAATATCACATTTACATAAGTATTCAGACCCTTTACTCAGTACTCTGTTGAAGCATATTTGGCAGCGATTACAGCATTGAGTCTTCTTGGGTACGACGCTACAAGCTAAGCACACCTGTATTTGGGGAGTTTCTCCCATTCTTCTCTGCAGATTCTCTCAAGTTCTGTCAGGTTGGAAGGGGAGCGTCGCTGCACAGCTATTTTCAGGTCTCTCCAGAAATGTTAGATCGGGTTCAAGTCCGGGCTCTGGCTGGGCCACTCAAAGCCACTCCTGCTTTGTCTTGGCTGTGTGCTTAGGGTCGTTGTCCTGTTGGAAGGTGAACCTTCACCCCAGTCGGAGGTCCTGAGCGCTCTGGAGCAGGTTTTCATCAAGGATCTCACTGTACTTTGCACCGTTCATCTTTCCCTTGATCCTGACAAGTCTCTGCCGCTGAAAAACATCCCCACAGCATGATGCTGCCACCATAATGCTTCCCTGTAGGGATGGTGGCAGGTTTCCTCCAGACGTGACGCTTGGCATTCAGGCCAAAGAGTTCAAGCTTGGTGTCATCAGACCAGAGAATCTTGTTTCTCGTGGTCTGATAGTCCTTAGGTGCCTTTTGGCAAACTCCAAGCGGGCTGTCATGCGTCTTTTACTGAGGAGTGGCTTCCGTCTGGCCACTCTACCATAAAGACCTGATTGGTGGAGTGCTGCAGAGATGGTTGTCCTTCTGGAAGGTTCTCCCATCTCCACAGAGGAACTCTGGAGCTCTGTCAGAGTGACCATCAGGTTCTTGGTCACCTCCCTGACCAAGGCCCTTCTCTCCTGATTGCTCAGTTTGGCCGGGAGACCAGCTCTAGGAAGAGTCTTGGTGGTTCTAAACTTCTTCTATTTAAGAATGATGGAGGCCACTGAGTTCATGGGGACCTTCAATACTGCAGACATTTTTTGGTAGCCTTCCCCAGATCTGTGCTTCGACACAATCCTGTCTCGAGCTCTACAGACAGTTCCTTCGACCGCATGGTTTAGTTTTTGCTCTGGCATTCAATGTCAACTGTTGGACCTTAAATGGACAGGTGTGTGTCTTTCAAAATCATGTCCAATCAAATTAATTTACTATAGGTAGTCTCCAATCAAGTTGTAGAAACATCTGTTTTTGCCTTGTCATTATGGGGTATTGTGTGTAGACTGATTAGTTTTTTTAAACCATTTTAGAATAAGGCTGTAACACAACAAAATGTGGAAAAAGTCAAGGGGTCTGAATACTTTCTAAATGCCCTATATCAATCTATATTTTCAAGTTAGTTTTGTCATCCATTTATGGAGTTCAATTACACAGCCTACATTGTCAATAGTGACATTTCATAAGAATTGAGAACATACAGTACCGTTATGCAACTCCATTATTGAGTCAAAACAGAGGGAAACCTACCAGCTGCACCTCCCAGTGCTTTTCCCAAAGTAGACTTGACAATGTGAACCCTGTCCATCACTCCCAGGAGCTCATCTGTGCCTTTGCAAACAAAATGTAATAACACTATTGGTCGACATAATTGGCTACGAAACCATCATCCTTTTTAGTTTTCCTAGGCATAATTACATCATTAAAGTTCTATCATAATTACATCATTAAAGTTCTATCATAGTTACATCATTAAAGTTCTATCATAATTTCTCCATCTGTCCATTTTTCTCTCCACCCGGACCATCACTCACCTGCCTCGTGGGCCCATGAAGCCTGTAGCATGGCATTCGTCAATGAAGACCATGGCTCCATACTCCTCTGCCAGGTCACAGATCCTCTTCAATGGAGCC
Source organism: Salmo trutta (assembly GCF_901001165.1). NCBI lineage: Eukaryota > Metazoa > Chordata > Actinopteri > Salmoniformes > Salmonidae > Salmo > Salmo trutta. The sequence goes on from NC_042988.1 coordinate 20,300,155, forward strand.
ATGTCACCATCCATGGAGAACACACCATCCGTGACAACGAGGCGTAGACGAGATGACTGAGGAGGACAGGGAGCCATGATGACCTGTGATGCAAACACAGCCCATTAACACTAAAATCAATTCAGCAACCTTTATTTATTTACCATCACTATGGTTTCAAGCTTCATGGATTTCAAGAGGATTCTGCATAATAAGCTTCATGAAAGGTGGAGCCCTTAATTAAAAAAAGATACTGTGCAATCATATTCTAAGAAATATGTGTAATGGCTGAAGGTAGTGCAGGTATTAGGATGGGGAGGACAGGGTTTAGAAATCCTCTAGCTGGAAGATGGACAGCAGATGATGACTGTCTTACTCCTTACCCTGCTGTCATTATCCCACATAATCACCTCAAGGAGATTATTATTTCAATGTGTGTATAGCACCCTCTTTACCTGGGACTCTTTCAGCTGGGTCTCCAAGTCATTCAGGTCCATGTATTTGTATCTGAACCTCTTGGCCCGACACAATCTGATCCCATCAATAATAGAGGCATGATTCAGCTCATCAGAAAGAACTGCATCGTCAGGGCCCAACAGAACCTGATGTAGAAAAAGAGTGCATTACTACTTTAGGCATGTTTAATACAGTGGCACAGAAACGGTAAAGACAGACCATGCAACAGAATGTTATAAAACAGTTAATCACATGTTAATGTATTCAAGAATCACAAACCTCAAATGGCCCTGCGTTGGCGTCAAAACAGCTGGCATATAGGATGCAGTCCTCACGCTCATAGATTTGAGAGAGCTTCTGCTCCAGATCTTTGTGAATGTCTTGTGGATCATATGGTAATACGAGAATGAGAGGAGACACAATCACAGAGTAATGTGAACTCACACAGAACCACCAGAAACACTTGAGCAAGCAGTCTTTAGGTTACCTGTGTGCCACAGATGAATCTCACTGAGCTCAGCCCAGCACCATACTTCTTCAAGGCCTCTATCCCTGCCTCCACTACCTGGGGATGGCTGGAGAGGCCCAGATAGTTGTTTGCACAGAAATTCAATATGTCTGTATGGGGAGAGAGAGAAACAATAGGTAAGCATATATAAGCCGGTTCTCCAGAGGACATGCATACCATAAAAATACTGACCCAACTGCCAGAGAAAGCTTGATTTACCAGTAACAATTACCACAGTGACCTTGCATGACTGCTGGAGAGAGTATGAGTGAGGGATTTCTGCCATTGTGTACTTACTGACAAATACAGAAGAGTGCCAGCTGTACACGAGAGGACGTGCAGTCAATAAGCCATTCATAAATCAGCACTAGGTGTCAGTCTTTATCAGGTACACAAAAGTGAACAGTAACAATTTAGTAGTTATATTGGTGGCAGAAATATGGGTTTAACAACACCAGCAGCCACCACAAATCACGATAACACTAAGCACACGTGCCTCTCCTTAATGTCAATATGCCTTGTCCATTGCTGTTCTGGTTAGTGTTTATTGGCTTATTTCACTGTAGAGCCTCTAGCCCTGCTCATTATACCTTATCCAACCTTTCAGTTCCACCACCCACACATGCGATGACATCACCTGGTTTCAATTATGTTTCTAGAGACAATATCTCTCTCATCATCACGCAATGCCTAGGTTTACCTCCACTGTATTCACATCCTACCATACCTTTGTCTGTACATTAAACCTTGAAGCTATTTTATTGCCCCCAGAAACCTGCTCCTTTTACTCTCTGTTCCGGACGTCCTAGACGACCAATTCTCATAGCTTTTAGCCGTACCCTTATCCTACTCCTCCTCTGGCGATGTAGAGGTGAATCCAGGCCCTGCAGTGCCTAGCTCCACTCCTATTCCACAGGCGCTCTCTTTTGATGACTTCTGTAACCGTAATAGCCTTGGTTTCATGCATGTTAACATTAGAAGCCTCCTCCCTAAGTTTGTTTTATTCACTGCTTTAGCACACTCTGCCAACCCGGATGTCCTAGCCGTGTCTGAATCCTGGCTTAGGAAGACCACCAAAACCTCTGAAATCTCCATCCCTAACTACAACATTTTCAGACAAGATAGAACGGCCAAAGGCAGGCTATATCTGCAGTAGATTGCAACACCGCCTCCTTTGGCCGTTCTACAGAAATGGAGGTAAACAGCTTATTCTGAAAAAGACAAAGACAGCAATCTTTATTTATACTGAACAAAAATATAAACAACATGTAACATGTTAGTCCCATGTTTCATGAGCTGAAATAAAAGATCCCAGAAATTCTCTCAAATTTTGTGCACAAATTGGTTCACATCCCTATTAGTGAGCATTACTCATTTGCTGGGGACAAAAGGACACAAACATGTGCAGTTTTGTCACAAAACACATTGCCAAAGAGGTCTCCATTTGGGGGAACATGCAATCAGCATGCTGACTGCAGGAATGTCCTGTCACGGTTGTCTAGGACCAGTGGAGATGTGGAATCAGGAGCAGGAGACAGAGGGCCGGAGCAACTGAGTTTTAATAATAAATAACAAATGCAATAGCCGTAGGGCACAGGGCGCGTGGCGAAGTCCGCCAGGAGAAAACACTTTTCCCAAAAATAAGCGCACTGGAAAACAAACAGCGCGCGGGGCGCAGCCCGGCAATATAATGTATACTAATAGGATACAATCACAAATGTCCTGAGTGAACAAATAAACAATCCCGCACGAGAACCCCAACTGAAAATACACACTAAATAACCCCCCACTAATGACAAACACAAAACAGGTGCGGCATAGACAGACAAAACCAAAAGACACAGAAACAACGATCGGTGGCAGCTAATAGGCCGGCGACGACGACCGGCGAGCGCCGCCCGACCGAGGAGGGGCGCCACCTTCGTTAGATACTGTGACATGTCCACCAGAGCTCTTGCCAGATAATTGAATGTTAATTTCTCTACCATAAGACACTTCCAACATAATTTTAGAGAATTTGGCAGTACATCGAACCGGCCTCACAACTGCAGACAACGTGTAACCACGCCAGCCCAGGATCTCCACATCTGGTGTCTTCAACTGCAGGATCATCTGACACCAGCCACCTGGACAGCTGATGAAGCTGAGGAGTATTTCTGTCTGTAATAAAGCCCTTTTGAGGGGAAAAAAATCATGCTGATTGGCTGGGCTCCTAAGTTTTATTTTACCTTTATGTAATTAGGCCCTAATCTATGGATATCACATGACTGGGCAGAGGTGCAACCATGGGTGGGCCTGGGAGGGCATATGTCCACCCACTCGACAGCCTTGATTTCTCAAATGATTGCCTCGCCTGGTTTACCAACTATTTCTCTGATAGAGTTCAGTGTGTCAAATCGGAGGGCCTGTTGTTCGGACCTCTGGCAGTCTCTATGGGGGTGCCACAGGGTTAATTCTCGGGCCGACTCTGTTCTCTGTATACATCAATGATGTTGCTCTTGCTGCTGGTGATTCTCTGATCCACCACTACGCAGACGACACCATTCTGTATACTTCTGGCCCCTCTTTGGACACTGTGTTAACTAACCTCCAGAGGAGCTTCAATGCCATACAACTCTCCTTCCATGGCCTCCAACTGCTCTTAAACGCAAGTAAAACTAAATGCATGCTATTCATTTGATAACTGGAGACTCATATCGCCCTCACTCGCTTTAAGCACCAGCTGTCAGAGCAGCTCACAGATCACTGCACCTGTACATAGCCCATCTGTAAACAGCCCATCTATCTACCTCATCCCCATACTGTATTTATTTATTTATCTTGATCCTTTCAACCCCAGTATCTCTACTTGCACATTCATCTTCTGCACATCTACCATTCCAGTGTTTAATTGCTATATTGTAATTACTTCACCACCATGGCCTATTTATTGCCTTAACTCCCTTATCTTAACTCATTTGCACTCACTGTATATAGACTTTTTTTTCTTTTTTCTACTGTATTATTGACTGTACGTTTTGTTTATTCCATGTGTAACTCTGTGTTGTGTGTCAAATTGTTATGCTTTATCTTGGCCAGGTCGCAGTTGCAAATGAGAACTTGTTCTCAACTAGCCTACCTGGTTACATTTATTTAATGAATTGTAACTCAGTAAAATTGTTGAAATTGTCATTTATGTTTTCGTTCAGTATAGTTTAGATACCATGCAGAATAGAGATTTACAGATCAAAATTCAGTATTTCAGAGAACCAAATATTGGCCTAGTTTATGCTTCACAACGCATTTCTAAATTGCCTCTTCCATACTTTGGTTTTGGGCACGTTGGTTTTTAAAACGTTGAACTTGGGATATCAATTCCTTGTATCAGGAAAAAATACATAGTTCAACTTCCCCTTGCCCCAGCTGTTTGGAACTCCTCTCAGCCCGTCGCTGTTCCGTGTAAAAGTTATGGCATCCCAGTTTCTTCAGACACCTTTTAAAGTTGATATGACAAAAGCATTATCACTCCTGTAAGTACTTGACAGATTCAACATGCTTTTTTAAATGACATTGGAAATTGCAAAACCTGTGTGTTATTCAATCACAGACTAGTGGAATTATGGTATACCAATTTTACAAACACAGAAATCAGTCATATTTGCAGAACCATGAAATCAGCCCACACGCTCAGCACCCATCTCCCAGAGTGAATAAAAACAAACTATCTTTAAGACTTCATCTGTGTTTAATGTTACAGTATTTCATCATGACATTGTGTAATATTTCATAAACTTCAAGTACTCCAGAAACAATTAGGTTTGTATTGCTCTTCCTAAAAAAGTGTTCTGTATTACAAATGGGATTCATCATGAGCATCACATAATTAATTTCCCCTAATTATAGCTTATTGCAATCTACTAACATTGTGTTTATCATGCCTGCATTTTCTGGAATGCGCACCATTCAATGTTCATCTGAAAATATTGGGCATATTCCATTCTCTTCTAAGAAATGTAAGAGGAATTAAACTCAATCATTGTATCTGCAGCCATACCAGAGGAGGCTGTTGGGAGGAGCTATAGGAGTACAGGCTCATTATAATGTCTAGAATGGAATAATGGAACAGTACCAAACATAAGGAAACCACATGTTTGACTCCATTCCATTCAATTCCATTCCAGCCATTATAATAAGCCAATCCTCCTATAGCTCCTCCCACCAGCCTCCTCTGCTGGATATCTGTATACATTGTGGCACGGGACGACTTAAGTTCTTATCATAAAAGCACTCTTTTAGTGTAAGTTAAAAACACTTGGTCCAAGTTAATTTAGCCTTAACATAAAAATATACATTAAACATACTAGATAAAGACCTTAACCCAGGAGAGTTGAACATAAAGTAGTTCTGTAGTTTACCTGAGTGTCAGTAGCACAACCCTATTGTCAGGAGTTGTTGTTCCCACCAGTCATTTACTCACTGTATGTGCCAATCATACATTCAGCCAGTTCAGTCCTCTCACACTATTTGGGAAAATGGCATTGGTTATGTGACAGGTTGCAGCTTGGCCTATGACTCTGAGTGGTTGTTGTCGTCACGAGAAGAAGCTTTCAGGGACGGGAGTCGCTCCGCTGCTCTCGCTCTTTCTGCCAGAAACCTGTCAAACTCTAAAAGGAGGGAGAAGGAGAAGTTGCCTTAGGCGGGCTTTGTTGGTCTCAAAAAGGATCAGTCAGGACTTTGTAATAGTACAAGGAAGCAAACTAAACTGTTGTTGGATCTACATAGCGATACCCAGGGAGTGGATGAGAGCTGGACGAGGAACTAAGAAATAGAAGCTCACCTTCACTTGTCACACCCTCTGAATCAGCCATGTCATCCTCCTGTAACACACATGAAAGCCATGACTTATGTTCACGTCAACAGTCACATGTCCAAACAAAACTGAATATGTTCAAGAATCCAGGAATGTTACATTTGCTGGGGTAAAGCACCGTGCAGGCATTTGCAATTACTGTATACTATGTTTAGTCCATAACACCAAATTACAGAGGACTGGCACTGGTATAACATGGAACCAAGTTGGACTCTGCTTGTATACCATGACATTGAGTGAATGCTAACAGTGACCCACCTCGTCCACATCCAGCCACTTCTCAATGTCATCCATCACAGACGTCTGACTCACAGGGATCTGGGGGAGTTAGGCAAGAGGTTACTGTAAGCCACTGTTTTCTTGTGATGACCAGAATCTAGAGTAGATAGAGTAGACCTTTAGATTATTCTTGGGCAATCTACACATAACCACCATTCAAGCATGCTGACCCCTAGTATTCTGATTGAAACAAACTGAAACCAGTTTATTTTAGACGGGGTAACAAGAGATCCATCCACCACACCAAAGTTATGGCAGGGAAAACAGAACAGAGTAGGAGTAAATTAGCAAGCATTGTAATGATTTAGAAGAGTCATGATTAAAAAGGGATACTTGGGGATTTTGGCAATGAGGCCATTTTGGACACAGAGAAAAATGGTGTTCACGAGTTCATCTGACTCTGGGGAAGTAGATAAAGGACCTCCTTGCCAAAATCCAGAAGTATCCATTTAAGATGTGCCAATACACACCATCTATCAGTTTCAGAAATGAACAGTTATAACACTCAACACATGAATGCAAAAATCAAAGTAAGCTAAAAATATACAGATCAGGCACACCGGAAAAGAGATCATACAACCATCTCGGTACAAAGACGGAAGGAAACAATCATTCATTAAATACACACTAAACATGCTTGAATGCAAAACATCCCTGCATAAGCCCCAGGGGTGAAATGCAAAAGGAATGGCACTGTGCCAGCCAATCAGACCCACCATTCCCTTTTCCATCATCCAATCTGTCGAGGAGCTGAGGGGGGTGGAGTCTGGGCTGTCACCCTTTACACAGATACATTTTTATTTACGAACAAAGATACCGGTAGACATGTATGCAATAACACAAAACCATTGGGTTATGAACAAGGAGACAAAACAGAGACACAGACAGACAATCTTATAGCACTAACAAAATTGCCAATTTTGCACGTGAAATTGTGTCAGGACAGAGAACATTGTTTACACATATAGAGGCAGGGCAGACCTACACATTAACTAAGACACTGGGTTATTGTACATATTAGTGACACTTAGTAACACTCCACAGGGCATAAGGACTCCATGGACACAAGCAATGCCCTTCCTAAACAAACATCCTTTCGGGTTAAATCATTCTGGGGTTACTGACCGTTCCAGTGTTCTGTAATCTGATGTTCTGTGCTTGAGCCAGACTGTCGACAACACCTTCATTCCTCTCACTGAAACACACATTTCACTGCTTACAAAATTATGCAGTTTACAGTGTACATACAGTAGTAGAATAATAGCCATCTCCACAAGTAACCATTGGCCTAAGTATGAACAACTTTATTGGAAAACCAAATAGAGGAGAAATGTTCCTTCAACATTTGTAATGCAAATGTTTGCACAGTTTTCTCACTAGCCATGTAAGCTTGCAGTTCATGTCAGACTCCATTCTGAGCCAGTCAGGTTCACTTCCGGTCTAGACTAGTGCACCACCTTAGCTGGAGCAGGACTGTTATAACCTAAACAAGCCAGGGAGTAACAAGACAACCACAGCACTAGTCCATTTGTTATACAGTACTAAGCCAGGAGAAAGTCTTGAGACCTCCTTTTGTAAGCTCCCTCTCACTATGAGTCTGAATAATCCATTCTACCATGAAAGCAAAACCTGGACTTTTGTTGGAGCTGTCTATTACCTCGGTCGTGTCTGTGAGATGTTCCTGTTCTGTGCAAATTCATCGAATTCCCTCATACCTATGTGGAAAACAGGGTAAGAGAATGAATTGTACCATAGAGACACATTGAGAACCTCTATCAGATCGAGGAACACTGTAGTTACTTACTGAGTCCTGTCATCTGACTAGACACTGTGTCCACTGTTGATCGGCTGAGATGGCTGTGGGTGGGAGCTGTAACAACAGGCTTGATTGCTGCACTGAGGTCAATAAGGTTGACGTAGGTCGGGCTCTAGGCGATTGAGAAAATGTGAAGAAGTTGAACAGTACATATTTCTCATCCAAACATGCATTTGTGATATGGGTAAAGGACCACAGATCCTTAAGAAAAAACACTTACCTGCTGTGTAGCTCTTTGTCTCTGAAACCTGGAAAGGAAATAATGAAAATCATACTGCTATCATAGCAGGAATTATTGACTGCATCTCATGTTGATCATTTAGGACAATACCTCTGGTAGCGAGTAAACGTGGCATTGATTTCGTCATTGGCAACCAGCAGCTCCTCTGTCAGTTTCTCCTCACTGAGTCTTGGGACCAGCTCCATTATCTTATCCTGCATGTCTTTACATGCTGCATACAACTCCTACTGACAGAGAGAGAGAGAGAGAGAGAGAGAGAAGGAGATATAGAGAGTCAGCGAAAAGACAGCCATGGACAAAAGAGAGATGGATACAAACAGATGACGTGTCACAGCCATGGATGGACAGCCATAGAGAGAGCCCAGCGAGCGAACCAACTAACCTGAAGCAGCTCGGTGTCTGAATGCTTGGCTGTTGCTGGATCCAGTTGAGACATCATATCTGACATCACTGTCAGGTTACCTCGAACCACTCCGAGGTCGGTCTTCAACTTTTTAACCTGGAATAGGAGTCAATGGCATCAGCACTCATATGCTAAATTGTGTGGGGTGGGGTTGGCAAAATACTGTAAAGCATCAACTTTTATTATACATTCTGATTGTGAAACAAGTAACTGAAACATCCACAGTGCACAAGGTAATTGGATTTTACAGTAATGCCCTGGAGTGAATTTAGCCTGCATGCAAAAGATTGTTGTGTTACTAAAATAAAAGCCATGCCGTTTTAGAGGCCCCTGTATGACGGGAGCATTCCAATCACCTGATAAGGTGTGAAGGTGAGGGGTCCCTGCTCGCTCTGTTGGGATGCAGGAAGCTGTGGTGATAGGGTGACAGGCCTGGGGGATGAGGGTGCAGCAGATACAGTGACAGTAGGCCCGTTATCAGGCACAGTCTGGTGGGCAGAGCACAGGGACCAATTGAGTTAGAGAATAGTGTTAAGGAGTAGGGAGTTAAAACAGCTTTAGAGAGGTTAGGCAGAAAGTTGTACTCTGTATTTGTCAGTGAGGAAATGCATGCATTTTCACCAGTCATTGTTTGAAGGTATACCCTATTTGGAGTGTGAATGGGGGAGTATCCGTCCAGTTCAGTCATGGGAAACTCCAGTCCTTTCCGTCTCAGGTCCTCGTACACAGAGACCACGCCCGTCAGAGCTGGCAAGCTGCGGAATGCGTCTGCCCATGCCTGAACAATAGACAAAAACACATCATAAACAGCACACACCCGACAATACCTAGCTGTCAACTCCAACACAGCTCTATGACTTACTGAAGGTATGAGTCCGTATGCCATCTCTCACCTGTATAAGGCTGAGCACTCTGTCATGCAGGACCAGAGGGGGATTGTTTTTGGGTAAGATGGACCTGACCAGAACCCCCTCAACAAACTCCCTGGTTGAGACTAGCACATGGAACCTGTGGCCACAGTTCTTCACACACGCTTCCAGTACCTGAAAACCAACATGACATAAGAGAGATGGAGAGAGAAAGAAAGTTAGCTTACAAGTTCATGAAGAAAAGGAAAAAGTATTGTGAATGAAAGAGGTAAATATGACACTCACAGTCAATGCCAGCATGACCTCTCTGAAGTTCTTGTTTCCAACAATCCTCTTCTTTATTGCTTTGTATGCATCTCTAGGCCTGTAATCATTGTAGGTAAACGATCAACTTCAAACAACAAGAGCACAATACGGTAAGCTGTCAAAGGAAAAAAAACAGTCCATTATGTCAACAGAGGATACACACCCCTCCTCTGTCTCGTTGACGATGTCACAGATGTCCATGTTGAGGGCCCAGTCCTCCGACTGCAGACTGGAGCTGGTTGCATATTCTGAGAACAAAAACAATCGAGACATTGCACTTTATTTTGCATAAAATTATCTGGAAGACATAGTCAATGTGAAATGGTCTCTGCCTCATAACACAACTCTCAATAGTTGTTAATTAACCAACTTTGATGATGCCTCAACTCATGTATACAAGTTAAATCCCTATTTGTTTGTCAAACTCATTCTTTCTCCATCTAACTGACTGGTTCATGTGACCAGCATTAGGTTCCTTGGCAGACGTTTATTTAAGCAAATTAAATGTTCTGTCTTCATTCCTCTGAAAGGGAGGGGATAGAAACAGGATTTAGCTCAGTTGAGAAAGTAGAACAACCTCTCTTACTGTCTCATTGTGGTCATATACATTAAAATAGGCAGATTGTTTTTCCATCTATAATTACGTCACAGGGGGAGTTTTCAAGCTTATAAGATAAAATAGGCCACTTGTAGTCTACATAAAATCAAGTTGGCAAGCAGATTAATTATTAATCAGCAACGTTACTCACTCTGAAACATCTACAGTATATATGTTAGTCCATTATTTCTTAAAGGCCCAGTGCAGTCAAAAATGTGATTTTCCTGTGTTTGATATATATTTTCACACTATTAGGTGGAAATAATACTGTGAAATTGTGAAAATGATAATGTCCTTTTAGTGTAAGAGATGTTGGAAAAGTCTACCTGAAATTGTTGCCTGTTTTGGTGGGATGGAGTTTTGGCCTACCTGGTAAATTAGTTAATATATCAATAAGAAAGTGTTCCAAACCTCTGCAAATAACAGCTAGTTTTCAGTTTTCCTCTCCCACTCACAGTCTTAGCAAAATTATTGCTTGAGAAATTGCTCTTTGCTAAGAAGTACATTTTGTTTATTTTTGACCATTTTAATTTAAAACATTCACAGTAAAGTACTTCATTGTTACACGGAAATGATTTGATATCGGAGATAAAAATGGCTGCATTGGAACTTTAATAAATTCCCCTTTCTTAAAATTAGGTCACGAAGGAAGGGAACAACTTTTCACCACCCCACCCAGAGCTTGCCAAACAATTGGTCTATAGACCAGCAACAATACCCAAACTGGCCAATGAAACTGAGGATTAAAACACTGTAAACCCGCCTCTAGGGTATTATTGTGCGGTGCAAGTGTCAGTCAAGTAATAGCGTAATCTAATCTCTTCGTGCACTGTCAATCTTGATCAATTAACTAACTATAAACAAGCAATTGTCAGTTTAGTTTCTTATTAAATACGTAACCAATAACGCCAATTTCCCTTTCCATAGCCTACGGATTATCTAGTGTCGTTTTATGGAGTGATAGTGTCTGTTTTCCAACAACAGCCTACCAATGTCTTGTAGCCTGTCATGTCCGATGCAACAATGTAAACTATCTACAAACCTACTTTATTAGTTAAAATGTAACAATTACCTATTCGCTGGCCCACCGGTGTAGAAAACGGGTTTCCTGTCAAAAACTCCATCCTTCTTTCTGCCAGTCAAACCAAAATCCAGAACTGCGCTTCCGTCGTTTCCACAACAGAGGAGTTCTCGCAAAAAACTCAAGCAGCACAGATTGAATTAAATTAGTTTACGTCATCTGTTAAAGTGAAAGTTACATTCACTGAACATTATTGTCTACTAATTGGGAATTTATACATTGCATAAAATGAGACCATATTAATACATGCAGAATGATAGGGTAGCCTACAATATGGCCACCAGAACATTTGCACAGAGAGGAACAAAATAAACACTATTTAGCTAAACGATAAACCATCTTCACATTCTACCCCAGCCATTAAAATACGTGGACTATGAAGCTACACACATGACCAAAAGTATGTGGACACCTGCTCGTCGAACATTTCATTCCAAAATCATGGGCATTAATATGGAGTTGGTCCCCCCTTTGCTGCTATAACAGCCTCCACTCTTCTGGGTTGGCTTTCCACCAGATGTTGGAACATTGCTGCTGGGACTTGCTTCCATTCAGGCACAAGAGCATTAGTGAGGTCAGGCGCTGATGTTGGGCAATTAGGCCTGGCAATTCATTCCAAAGGTATTTGATGGGGTTGAGGTCAGGGCTCTGTGCAGGCCAGTCAAGTTCTTCCACATTGACCTTGACAAACCATTTCTGTATGGGCCTCGCTTTGTGCACGGGGGCATTGTCATGCTGAAACAGGAAAGGGCTTCCTCAAATTGTTGCCACAAAGTTGGCAGTGGCGGTTCTAGACCATTTCAACTGGGGGGGGGGCAAGCTGGGGCCAGATGTACTGTTAGAGGGGCCAGTTACATTAGATGTTATTGTTGTCATATTGTTTTCTTCACTGCATTGCAGGCATTAGCAGGCAAAATACCATGTTCCGCGTTGCCACTGTCTAATAACGCATGTAAAAAAAGAACGATAGCAAAAATGAGTTATGTAAAAATGATTTCATACTCCACATTTAGGGGGGCCACAAGGGGGTCCAAAATTGTTGTCACAGGAGCACTGCCCCCCCCCCCCCCCAGAACTGCTAGTGAAAGTTGTAAGCACAGAATTGTCCAGGATGTCATTGTATCCTGTAGCGTTAAGATTTCCCTTCACTGGAACTAAGGGGCCTAGCCTGAACCATGAAAAACAGCATCAGACCATTATTCCTCCTCCACCAAACTTTACAATTGGCACTATGCATTGGGGCAGGTAATGTTCTACTGGCCAAACCCAGATTCGTTCGTCGGACTGCCAGATGGTGAAGCGTGATTCATCACTCCAGAGAACGCGTTTCGACTTCTCCTGAGTCCATTGGCGGCAACGCTTGGCATTGCGCATGATGATCTTAGGCTTATGTGCTGCTGCTTGGCCATGTAAACCTATTTCATGAAGCTCCTGACGAACAGTTCTTGTGCTGACATTGCTTCCAGAGGCAGTTTGGAACTATGTAGTGAGTGTTGCAACCGAGAACAAACAATTTTTACACGTTACGCGCTTCAACACTCTGCGGTCCTGTTCTGTGAGCTTGTGTGTCCTACCATTTCGCGGCTGAGCCGTTGTTGCTCCTAGACATTTCCATTTCACAATAACAGCACTTACAGTTGACCGGGGCAGCTCTAGCAGGGCAGAAATTTAACAAACTGACTTGTTGGAAAGGTGGCATCCTTTGACGGTGCCATGTTGAAAGTCACTGAGCTCTTCAGTAAGGCCATTCTACTGCCAATGTTTGTGTATGGAGATTGCATGGCCGTGTGCTCAATTTTATACACCTGTCAGCAACGGGTGTGGCTGAAATATCCGAATCCACTAATTGTGTTATTGTTTTATTGAGTCATGTAAACTTTAAAGTAACAATATTGTCGGCTCTGTGCTTTACAGCAATTTCAACTAATTCAGCTTTCTGCCACCGGGTCGCACTGTTTCATTATAGATCATGTACATGTTAGGGTTATGGCAGAGATGTTAGATTTACTAGTCAGTCAGTCACTAGTTATGTTATGGTATGGTTTCTATTTCACATAGGGTATTTCACTTCATTTACTGTGCACTATAAGGAGTTATAGACACGTCTATATTATTTTATTCCAGTATTTTTAGATCGTAATGACAATGTGTGCAACAAAAGAACAAATAATATGTACTGTGGATGCTATGACATTGTAATAGCATGTATTTATTGCAAAATTCCTAAAATATTGAATAGTTTGTGCATTTAAAGTAAATAACCTGCAAATTACATTCCTTAATGTCACGTCCTGACCAGTAAAAGGGGTTGTTTGTTATTGTAGTTTGGTCAGGGCGTGGCAGGGAGTGTTTGTTTTGTGTGTTTCGGGGTTTTTGGTTTGTGTTCTATGTTTTCTATTTCTATGTGTTTTTTCTAGTTTTTCTATATCTATGTTAGTTTTGTCAATGACCTCTAATCAGAAGCAGCTGTTTCTTGTATTCTCTGATTAGAGGCCATATTTAGTTGTGTGTGTTTTCACTTGTGTTTGTGGGTGGTTGTTTCCGTGTATAGTCTGAGCACCTTACAGGACTGGTTTTCGTCGGTTGTTTTGTGTAAGTGTTTTGTTTTTCCTTCAATAAAAGAAGATGATTCATATACCCGCTGTGTTTTGGTCCACTCCCTACAACGACGCTTATGACACTTAAATGTTGTTTTCTTCCTCAAAGAGGGTGAGATATGCAGGAGAAAAGCCCAATAATTGACTTGTTATGCCGCAAAGTTGCTAGGAGTGACTCAGAATGACTCATGTCAAACAAAAATGAAAACACTTTAGAGGTGTTACTCTCACCGTCTCTGCCTTTACTGTTCTGTACCTCACAGATATGATGCCATAATATCACTAATAAAAATGTAGTATCTTCCTGTGTGTGACTGATTTAGTTGCAGGTGCTTTGAGGTTGCGAGAGTGTTTCAGAGATGGTAACTGCATGTGTGAGTGTGAATATTGAACGTGCAGAAGATAGTGTTTGAGAGATGGTCACTGTATGTGTGAGTGTGAATATTGAACATGCAGAAGATAGTGTTTGAGAGATGGTCACTGTCTGTGGTCATCAGATGTGAGTTGGTGTGTTGCACCTGGAATAGTTGTTTTGCTTATTAATGGTCTCATGAGTCTGGGAGTAAAGAGAGAATCAGGGTAACCATCACTGTGCTCTTCTCTGCTGCTGGCCTGTCACACCCAGGGGCTTTCTGACATCACTGGGTTCCACAGCACAGAGACTGAAAAGACACTGGCCATTCACTGTGACATTTTGCTCCACATACAGTATGTGTATTTCAATGGCATTCATTTGTCTATCTGATTCCAAGTGTTTTTCAACTGTACCAAAGGAGGTTGGTGGCACCTTAATTGAGGCAGACACGCTCATGGTAAGGACTTGAGTGGAATGAGTGGAATGGTATCACATATATTAAATACGTGGTTTCCAAGTGTTTGATGCCATTCCATTTGCTGTCCAGCCATTATTATGAGCCGTCCTCCCCTCAGCAGCCTCCACTGAACTGTACCCATGAAATTAACACTAACAAAAACTATCTGGATGATTACAGAGAGAATTAACCATTATGGCCTATGTATACCATAATCATAATGCAATGGGTAATTCTTATTAGGACATGTTGATATAAAAATGTTTAGGGAGTGATAAGCCCTTGAATCATGGTGGCCCATGCTATCTTATGTTGAACAATGGGTGTGAGAAATGGTCTTTCTTTTAAGGAAGGGTACCAGTGTGTTCCAATGCAAAGTCTTGGTGACCACTGGAGTGAACCAATAGCCAGCCTACATGGGCCTGTCCAATCCACAGCAGAAAGACAGTCGCTCTCACAGCATGATTTCTTCTCTCAGAGGAAGCTCATGGGTTCAATACAGGGACTGCAAAATGCCAGTGGTCACCAATACTGAGCCCAACTCTGAGCCAATAGACAGAAATGTCACATAAAAATATGTCGCATCATCACTGTCAATGTGATAAAGCTGAATAGAAAATATAAACAGATTCCATGCAATTTGGAAGCAAGTCAATGTCTGGCCAATGTAATTTCTCCTTTCTCCGGTTATTGAGCCAACGGTTTATAAGATCTTGCACATCACATATTGAACTGGGAACTGAGACATAATCGACAGTAACTTGATACATTGAAGATCATTATTTAGCTGTTGTACACTAGATCATCCAGGTTGAGATTCTTTTCAGAATATAAATACTGTTCAAGTTGATCAAGAAAAGGTTGCAGAAATGCATAGAATGTGATGGAGGAAAGGGTCTCAACTCTCATCAACTCTTCCTCAAACCTGAGTCAGATAACACAATTCCATAGAAGTTTTCTTTTACAGCTCTATCAACCAGTATTGATTCAATCTCTCATTGTCACACTTCAACAGTTTTCTAATCCTCCACTAATGAATTCAATTAGACCAGTCACAGTCACAGGGCACAGGTCAATGGAGATACAGTAGAAAGACAGGCAGCAACATGCAAGGTTGGAAAGGCCATCTCTTGCAACTTGTGTTCACCTATGCTTCCTAGGCAAATTTGCAAAACCACATGATTCAAATGCCCTTCATATATAATTGAGATGCCATTATGAACCTATACTTAATTTCTTTAATGTCACTAAACACACAGTGCTTAAGTTATTACTGGATTAATGTTGTAAAGCATATGAATTGAATAAGATGTTGACTTAGATTCTAACACATCTATTGTTAACTTAAACCACCTCACCTCAGCATGCTATCTCTAACGCCATGCTTTCAATTATAAACATAATAATCTCACAGCTTTCATTTCTACATTTGTCAATAACAACAACATTACATTGAAAGGCAAGGTGACATGTTGCTAGGGAACAAAACTGTGACGAGTGACTGCATTCAGTTGGAGCAGGACGCATGTTATTAGGGCATGCTGGGTTATTCTTCTGGCCCTTTGTGAGAGGCCTGAGATATTCCTCCACTCCACCAACAGCTTCCAGTGGGCAGCCTCCTGATCCCTCCCAATGTGCCACCTCTCTCCATATCTGACATGCACACTGAGATCTCTTACTTAGTTTCACTGGTGTAAATGTCAAAATCCTTTGTCAAGGGAACAAATTACATACAGCAGGGGAGCATACAGCCCTGACTATGGGGTTGTATTTACAAGGAATTGATTTGTCTGGACCTGCTTTGAGCTTTTCGGTCATAACAACTCACAACCAGGGGGGAAGTCCAGGTGGGGAGAGGAGGGCAGGAGGAAGAAAGAAAAAGAGAAAAATGTGTTTGCTAGAAATGGTCCCTAATTGGTGAGGCGTATTATCTTCTGTTATCTTCAGCTTCCAATTAGGGTGGGTTGGAAGTAATGTGTCTGAATTCTCTCTGTGCAGCTGTTTGATTGTATGCTTTTTTGGCCTGTAAATGAAATGCAGTGAGGTGTCTTCACTGACGCAGAGCCTAGTAATTTGCAACCGGCTGAGCCTCTCTCTCAGCTGTCAGGTAAATGCCACAGAATTGATTGAGTCTTCAAGTATCTTCAATCCACAACAATATCTCGCAAAACAATAATTACATCTAAAACACCCATATCATTAGGTCCAGTAAACCAAACTCTTGAACAGCGTATAGGCTACTGTATTGTCAATTGACAGTTTTCCATTCTGAAGCAGTGTGTATTATTATTTGTTAGGATCAGCTTTCCTTTGCAGATGGTCCCCCAGTGGTGGACTTGCTATGGAGTGAAGGATTTCAGAGAAAGAAAAAGCCAGTGGATCACAATCCATCTCCCCGAGTCCCTTGGATGAGTCATCTGTGTGCACAGCGCAGGGGGGCTGAGGTGAGGAGGAACGCGCTCTGGGGCGAAAATACAAACACTTGGTTCTCACTAGTGTAGAGCAACACCATCGCTCCCATCATGGGCTGTTGTCATGACAGTTGCACACGCATGTGGTAGAATGCTCTTGGTAATAGGCTAGATGTTAAAGCCCAAACCTCACGCATTACATTTGCTTTGTGGTGACAGTTCAGTAACGCTCCTGTCACAGGAGGTTGGTGGAACCTTAACTGGGGAGGACGGGCTCGTGGTAATAACTGGAGCTGAATCAGTGGAATCGTATCAAATATATCAAATACATGGTTTCCAAGTGTTTGATGCCATTCCATTTGCTCCATTTGACCATTATTATGAGCCGTTCTCCCCTCAGCAGCCTCCACTGGCTCCTGTGTCTGTTTCCCATGCTCTCCACACCCACCCATGTCTCTGAGATGTGAGCGTGGAAGAGAAGGAAAAAAACAGCCTAATTATCACACTCACTTGATAACACAAAGCATTTGTTAGCGTAGTGATTCATAGAGATGAGAGTACAGAAAGCACAAGATTCAATTACATGATCTTGAAATAAATCAATTTTGCTCCTTATAACCAGCTTACAATATCCTTGCACAAGCTTTTACCTGGCTTGGTGGTAATACAGTCCAGATTTAAACAGTTATTTAATAATAATGGTTTAATAATGGAGAATAAACCTACATTTACAACTCTTTAATTAGACAAGCATGCTAAACCGATACAATATTTACAATCAGAAGTTCTGACATTCTAAGCCACAAAACATAATAAGTAGCCTAATCACAATCAACTCCCATGGCCATTAGGATCATAAATGTGAAAATACATGTTCAGTTTTCCACCCAGATAATGTGCTACTACCAGTCAGTTTGGATTAAACCATTGTAGAGAATTAAACATACAGAGCATTGTGAATGAGCTGTTACATTGAGCAGACTGTGCTCATTGATAGGTGTCAGGTTAAAGAGTGTTTTGTAATAGAATAAGCAGCAGACAGTTGATTTCAAGGCATATTATCTCATTCAAAGGGGAGAAATTCTGATCTCCATTATTCTTGGAAAGTTGTCCTTGATACTCTGAGATATTTTTCAAAGCCACGTTCACAGTACATGGTTTTCACTATCACACATTTACCTCTATTGTCACAAAGAATTACAAGTATCGCAAATTGGCAACAGCAATTCCCGTCAGACCAATCAGCGTAATTGAAGGTAATGGGGAACAAAAAAAGCAAAACATGGCATTTGAAACTGAAATTGAAACAATATTACAATTGTGAAAGCAGAGAGCTGAATGTAATTCTGGTGACTTTCCAGGAATCAGACACAGCTAATAACAGGGTAGCTACCACAGTAAAGCAGCTAGTCCAGAGGGGAGATACAAAGGAGCCAAATGACAGAGAGAGGAGGATCTATTTTAGCTCCTTTTTTCACTTGGCATGGAAGCCAAGCAAGCAGTGGCCTTTAGCAAGGTAGTCATTTCCAGGAGCTGACCCAAATTTGCTACAGATATAAATAATGTATCAGAATGGAAATGTTCTGTTGTCATTTTCACTCTGTCCAAAGGATAGTACCTCTGTTAATTGAAATATAGCTACAGACCAGAATACTTATTTTGACCATGGTGATGAAGAAACTGTTGATTTATGGACTTGGCTGAGTCAAGTAGGCTATATACACTTTATCAGGAAATGATCAGCAGGGTCGTTCCATGAAAAGAGTGCCTTTTGCAACCCTTTGATATAAGTAGAAATTGTTCACCAATGTTGAATTTTAAAAGCCTGTTATATCAAATGAAGTGCCATGTGCTAAACAAAAGTCCCAAATTAAGATTTGTTATATAAATAAAGACTTAGTAAAGTGCAAAAAAAAAATCTGCACTTTGACATTGTTTAGCACAGTGCACAATCTGTGACTTCTTTGAAGATTTATGGGGCGGCAGGTAGCCTAGTGGTTAGAGCGTTGGGCCAGTAACCGAAAGGTTGCTAGATTGAATCCCAGAGTCGACCTCATTTTAAGGTCAACCCTGTTACGTGAACTGAACTCTCGTTTCATGACAGAATGCAAAAATTTGTTGAAATCTACATTTTTCTTTTTACCAAGTTACACTTCTCAAAATGCACTAAATTGGTGCAATGACCCAGCAATAGATTCATTGATGGGAACACAGTCCCAACCGTCACTGTACATATGTTTAGGGTTATAGTTGAAGTATGAGAGCGCTGTCTGCCCGCTCAACACAAATAACCCCATCCAGAAACCAACAAAGTGTCTCTGTCTCTCCACAGGGCAGGGAGTCTACATGACAGAGCATGTGAAGCCGCAGCACTCCTTCAGGAGGGTGAGAACGGTTTTGGTGACGAAGGGAGCGGACGAAGTCTGCTGGGCTTTGGAGGTCACCCTTCGGTCCTCTGTGACATCTGGGAAAAAAAGAGACATCATTATCATCCTCATCAGCATTGTTAATGGTGTTATCATATTTTAACTTGGTTCATTCAATGAGTCTTGGACTAACTGCACAAAAGGAAGCTTCATATTAGAGCCTTGACTAACAGCACTATGGTAAGACATTTGCATATACCTTTTTTTTTTCTTTCGAGGTCTTGGGGAATTTAGACGGCAAGAAATCATCCTTCTTTGTCCTCCTTTCTCTCCCTGTTGAAGGAGATTTAGTGGTATGAGCACAGTTAACAAAAGGTAAAATCTTTATATCTTTCACAGCCACTGTTGCCATAAAACAGTCATACACACACAAAATAAATAAATAACCAACCAACCGGATAGAGACAGAGGCATACACAAACTCCTCCGACATTTGTTCATATGTGTGGATGGTGTGAATTCACTTTAACAATATATCATTTTCTCTTCATGATTTTCTACTGTCAACATCACTTTACTGTAAATTATTAAGTATCTGCTTCCCACGTATCACCCACCTTTCTGAGAGCTGTCAAAAGTGTCACTCAGACTTGTAGTCAGAGAAGCAGGGATGCCTGACATGCAAGAGAGCTAATTTAGCGCTGTAAACAAATGCAATGAGGAAGGGGCTTGCTTCCTCTGTGTGACTCACTGTCATTTACACTAAATATACACTGAGCAACACACAACTCTCAGCCCAGCCTCTAGAGAGAATACAATACTCAAACCACAGAAGTGAAAAATACCCTTTTAAATCCACCTCAACAGATTGATCGCATGGGTTTAATTCACATTGACATGGAAGAATGTTCCCCAACTGGCTCAGATACAGTATTACTCAACTGAGTCACGAAAATGAATGGTCACTAGATGCTACTTCGGCAACATGGATAGTTACGGTAGCCCTTGCCTTTAAGAACATGATGGCCCAACCCTCCTTGCCTTTAAGATCATGGCAGCACTCACCTGAGACTCTCAAACTCCACGTCATCCACCAGAAAGTCCCTGGTCTCCACCAGCTTGTGGATCTGCTGCAGCAGCTCCTCCTCCTCCGGTCCTCGTCGGATTTGTCTGTGTCTGGAGTCATACATTTTACATCATTTACATTTTAGTCATTTAGCAGACGCTCTTATCCAGAGCGACTTACAGTAGTGAATGCATACATTTCATACATTTTTATTTATTTATTTATTTTTTGGTACTGGCCCCCCGTGGGAATCGAACCCACAACCCTGGCGTTGCACACCATGCTGGCGTTGCAAACACCATGCTCTACCAACTGAGCCACAGGGAAGTATGGAGTGGTCATACAGCAGTCACAGAAAGTTCATATAGTAATCATAGATGTTAGGAATCATTAAGCATTCATACAGCTCCAGTTCAAGATTAAGAACCAGGCAAATTAATCTTAGGCTGATGGATCTGTAACCACCAGAAGACTGTGCATGGTGTTCCTGTTATAATACTGAGAAGGTGGCGTGGATAGCATTACCACTGGATCTAACCTACCAAATGTGAGATAATTCAGAGAGAGGCTGGGGCTGAGATAATGAGGACGTTGTGCTCCAAATCTTCTGCTTGTCTGTCCTGCAAATCTTTTATTATTGGCTTTCCTAGAGCACTACCTGGACCATAAGCCCTTTTTATGCAGATATTCCCTCATTTTCTGGCACAGCGAGTGTGTGTGCTCTATAATGTGAATTGAACACCTCACACAGAGAGTCACCTCATACAAAAAAGATGCCATCTAGAAACCAAAAGGGTTCTTTGGCTGTCCCCATAGGAGAACCCTTTGAAGAACCCTTTTGGGTTCCATGTAGAACCCTTTCCACAGAGGGTTCTACATGGAACTCAAAAGGGTTCTCCATGGAACCAAAAAGGGTTCTCCTATGAGGACTGCCGAAGAACCCTTTTGGAACCCTTTTTTTCTAAGAGTGTATGGTAGCCTACCTGAAACAGACACCAGCTTCTGAAGTTCTTTTTTCAGCCGTGTGATTTCCTTGCAAAGCTGAATGTCGTCCATCCTGAGGGAAAATAATTGAGGAATCTATTTCATTCTCAATCATAAACCACATTGATATACTTCAAAGGCAATCTATCTTCACAGCCGTTTAGTATGACCCAGGGGAAGAGAACCCAGGACGAGGTGAGAATCAGATCCTGTCACGTATCGACTGTCAGTACAGTGGCTGTTCTTCTCCCTGTACCACACTTAGTCTGACACTCAGGAATCAAGCCTAATTGATCTTATTGACAGAACAACTGAATCCCATACAGAATGCTTCCATATAGAGGATAGAGAGATTGTAGTCTTAAAAGATACAATCATGCTGGCTCCAGTGTTGAGTAATGTAAAAAAATGTCTCTCTGAAGACACTGTGGCTTGCATGTCTAACCCCAACCCAGGGTTAACACTTAAGGACAGAGTCACTAGTCAGACAGATCCTGCTGGGAAGTAATAAGGGTTGTGACAGAGGACCTTCTGATGTGATCACCCTTCCCCTGGGACCACAATGTGCCAGACAACCCTGCAGGTGTCCCGTCTACTGAGGCATAACTTTCCTCAAGCTCTCAGCTTCTGCAATAACTCCTCTATTAGAGCGTGGTCAATATAACGACAGCGAATTATAGCAATGAAAAAATAATTGCTGCTGAGTGAAATAAATTGTCTGACAGGCAGGCAGAGCTAGGACAGATACTCTACATGAGTGTAAAGATAATGACTTTTATTTAAAAATAACATTTTGTGACTCAACAAGCGATTCGAACACAGTCCATTTAAAATGGCCAAATACATAGTAGAATGTAACGCTATAGAATTTAAGCGATTTCCCATTTCAGCTTGGTAAACATAGACATGATAATAACCATATTAGCCAATCCTACAGACAGAAACCACTTCAGTGGAAATGGTAAACTAAATTAGCTTTCTCCTCTTCTCAGGTGGACTGAAATGATTGTTGGCTGAGGGTTTATTAGCTGATTTAACTCTGATACCACAGGGCCTCTGAGAATGAGTCAATCTATCGGAGCTGCATCAGATCTCAATTCACTAATTGACTCAGGTAGGGAGGTTTAAGTAAACAATACTGGTCAGACACTGAGGCTCTGGATAACTGGGCTTTTCTGTCGGACAATAAGAGGAAAATTAACTCCTAGATAAAACATGCCCCAAGCCCTTTAAGCACAGGAAATGTGTTATTAGTGACCAATACAGTACCTGCATCACAGCTTATTTGCATGGAAATTGTGTACGTGCTTTAATATGGATTCACTTTATATTGCCCTGTCATTGTGTCTGAAGCTGCATCCCGACATTACACCTTCACAATAAAGCACCTTGTGGTGCCTACAGCATTAAAGAATACACGCTGAACTGCATATACCTAATGCACTGCATGCAAATGAGAGTTCTCATTTAATTCCATAAGTAAACCATGTCATGTTGTTCGTTTCTAATTTCACTTCCACCTAAGTAGATAAGGAAACAAGCTACTTTACACATCAGAAACCTAACAGTAGTTACTCTTCCACATGAACAAAGGTACATTGCTTGTTATTATGCTATCACTGTTCAGTTTCTCTCTGTTACAGCTGTGGTCAGCCTTGAAAAGACCTTGAGCTCTGCAGCGACTGGCGTCAATATGCTCCTGTCCCTGGAGATAAAGACAAGGAATCACAGATACAGTAAGAAGTGAGAAAAGCTCTCTCTGTGCCGCTGTGCTCATCTACTTAACGGTGGGCGGAAGTGTGGTTGTTTACCAGGCCAATAGTGATTATTGTTAGTGTAGAGTAGGGTTAGTGTTCAGTAATCATACTGATTCTCACAGAAATCCCATAGGATGTTTTACTTTGATTAAAGGGTTTCTTATATGTAAGCTCCAACCCAGAAAGGTCTTGAGGAGGAACAGTGAGAATGTAGCCTACTGTACGCGTCGGTGCACATCTCCCCAGCAACTGGACCTCCCCATACCCAGCATCATTATCTTTTCTCTGAGTCTCTCCCCTCTTTCCCCTGCACGTCACAATAATGAAGAAGAAACATTACAGCCAAGGGGATCGGACAGAGAAGAGTATAAAACCCTTTGTTTTTAGAACTAAGTCCATGTGCAGTGACGAGACAAGTGTAGGAGCTGAGCTGGTAGACTAATAGGACAGCAGGCAAAGCGCTGCTGTCCTCTACACAGTATTCACCTTCATGCACAATCGCTAGATGCTGTCATATGTGGAGCGTCACCAAGTCCGAGGGGATCACTGTGGAACTCTAATGAGCCCTGTGAAAACCTACTACAGTTCAACCACAACCCATTCCACAAGGAGCCAGGGCATGAATGTTATGTGTGAGACTGAAAAGGTCAAAAATGTGTATCCTGTTCTTCTACCTCATACTAGAGGGCTTTGATAAATCACCAAAAGATGTCAGAAACTGAGTGTTGGTGTGATTGGATAGTTATTTAAAAAAATGCTCACATGTATCTTAGTTCTGATTCCCTCTGTACTAGAGCATCACGTATCCCCTCGATTCTGAAAAGCTCCCCTTCAATGTGATCTATTGTGATGGTGGAGTCCGCCATTGAGACAATGTCTTCCTCTGCTGGAAGAGAAACAAGAAAACAAAGATACACTATATATACAAAAGTATGTGGACACCCCTTCAAATGAGTGGATTTGGATATTTCAGCCACACCCATTGCTGACAGGTGTATAAAATCGAGCACTCCATAGACAAACATTGGCAGTAGAATTGCCCGTACTGAAGAGCTCAGTGACTTACAATGTGGCACCGTCAAAGGATGCCACTTTTCCAACAAGTCAGTTCATGGGCAGCCACACACAAGCCTAAGATCACCATGTGCAATGCCAAGCATCAGCTGGAGTGGTGTAAAGCACGCCGCCATTGGACTCTGGAGCAGTGGAAACGAGTTCTCTGAAGTGATGAATCACGCTTCACCATCTGGCAGTCTGACGGACAAATCTGGGTTTGGCAGATGCCAGGAGAACGCTACCTGCCCCAATGCATAGTGCCAACTGTAAAGTTTGGTGGAGGAGGAATAATTGTCTGGGGCTGTTTTTCATTGTTCGGGCTAGGCCCCTTAGTTCCAGTGAAGGGAAATCTTAACGCTACAGCATACAATGACATTCTAGATGATTCTGCGCTTTCAACTTTATGGCAACAGTTTGGGGAAGGCCCTTTCCTGTTTCAGCACAAAGCGATGTCCATACAGAAATGGTTTGTTGAGGTGTGGAAGAACTTGACTGGCCTACACAGAGCCCTGATCTCAACCCCATCAAACAGGCCTAATCCCCAAACATCAGTGCCCGACCTCACTAATGCTCGTGTCTGAATGGAAGCAAGTCCCTGCAGCAGTGTTCCAACATATAGTGGAAAGCCTTCCCAGAAGAGTGGAAGCTGTTATAGCAGTAAAGGTGGGACCAACTCCATATTAATGCCCATGATTTTGGAATGAGATGTTCGACGAACACGTGTCCACATACTCTTGGTCATGTAGTGTATTAGCAAGTTATTCTCCTGCTAAATTGAAATAGTACTGTGTATCAGCATAAAAATGGGAACAAATGACTGCTTATTCTGCTCGCGCCACCTATCCCAGCACAACATGATCGTGTCATAGAAGAGAGGCCAGAACAGAACTCCTGTCTTTTCAAGTTAAGTTTCATTTCTCACATTTACAAGTACAGTGAAATGCTTAACTTGCAAGCCCTACCCAACAGTGAAGTATTCAATATCAAAATAGTATAACTAAGAAAAAACTAAAACATGAGAAAAAATGTATTAGCTATATACAGGGTCAGTACCAAATGTACAGGGATACTGGAGTATTGAGGTAGATATGTACATGTAGGCAGGGATTAGGAAAAATGACTGGTATCAGGATAAATAATAATAAACAATAACAATAGTAAACAGTATGGCAGCAACATAAGTGGTGGGTGGGTGTGTGTATTCAGCCTGCCTTAATTATAGCATGTGTGCAGCACGCTTCCTGGGTTTCCTCCCCCAGTGGGACAGCATGGAGGGAACGAGCCTTTCTGAGTGGCACACTGCCAGGCTGGGCAGAGACTCAGTGGTGCTGAGACTGGGATGGCATGACGGCAGCTATCGTTAAACAGTTGACTTCAGGATATTGATACATGCCTGAGTTTCATGAACAATGAGAAATAATCTCAGACAATGAGAAAGAAGACAGAATCAGTGACAATTAAAGTAGGAAAGAGATGCTGAACACCCATGGACGAGTACATTTCTAGAATCTATAACGAACTGGTTAGGTCATCAGTTGAGGAGACTCGTGCAGTCTCATTAACATTTCCTAATTTGGCAGTGGTGCCAGGAGGGGGCCGGTCTGTTTGATTGGTCATAGTCTGAAGCGCTGTGATCGGTATCCGTGAGGAGATCCTAGTTTCCCAAGATGATATGACACACTGAATATAATCATCTCCATTATAGTCATCTCAACCTGCAATGGCTTAGAACTGTCAAATACTATACATATCTAAACAATGCATAACTAACTGGTGCATGAACATATATTGGGCAACTACAACAATAAATCATTTGGAATTAGGACTAGTTTACAATAAGTGATAATCATGTAGATTCCTCTTCATTTGGTCTAGACATGTTCCATCCTACAACAGACGATGGGTTGGAGAACTGGAATAAACCCTCCATTGCTCAGTGTAACGCTCTACAGACTTGTGTTACACTGGCTGGGGATGAGGGGAAGAATTGAACATGATGGTGAGGGGAATTTGAGGCAGCTTGATGATGACAAATGACTCGGATCTCAGTTTTGGATTAAAGGCTGAGATGTCCTTCTTTAGTCTATTGTTACAGAGGGGCTTTTCTGATCCAATGCTATTGTGTTCTTAGTTAACATTAGTTTAATGAGGCAACTCAAGACACCTCCCATAGTGAACTCCCTCTGACCTCCAGACGCCCAGGTAGACTCCTCACCACTATGTCATCCTGCAGCCCAGACGCCCAGGTAGACTCCTCACCACTATGTCATCCTGCAGCCCAGACGCCCAGGTAGACTCCTCACCACTATGTCATCCTGCAGCCCAGACGCCTAGGTAGACTCCTCACCACTATGTCATCCTACAGCCCAGACGCCCAGGTAGACTCCTCACCACTATGTCATCCTGCAGCCCAGACAGAATCCTCACCACTATGTCATCCTGCAGCTCAGACGCCCAGGTAGACTCCTCACCACTATGTCATCCTGCAGCCCAGACACCCAGGTAGACTCCTCACCACTATGTCATCCTGCAGCCCAGACGCCCAGGTAGACTCCTCACCACTATGTCATCCTACAGCCCAGACGCCCAGGTAGACTCCTCACCACTATGTCATCCTGCAGCCCAGACAGAATCCTCACCACTATGTCATCCTGCAGCTCAGACGCCCAGGTAGACTCCTCACCACTATGTCATCCTGCAGCCCAGACGCCCAGGTAGACTCCTCACCACTATGTCATCCTGCAGCCAAGACGCCCAGGTAGACTCCTCACCACTATGTCATCCTGCAGCCCAGACGCCCAGGTAGACTCCTCACCACTATGTCATCCTGCAGCCCAGACAGACTCCTCACCACTATGTCATCCTGCAGCTCAGACGCCCAGGTAGACTCCTCACCACTATGTCATCCTGCAGCCCAGACAGACTCCTCACCACTATGTCATCCTGCAGCTCAGACGCCCAGGTAGACTCCTCACCACTATGTCATCCTGCAGCCCAGACAGACTCCTCACCACTATGTCATCCTGCAGCCCAGAAAGCCCAGGTAGACTCCTCACCACTATGTCATCCTGCAGCCCAGACAGACTCCTCACCACTATGTCATCCTGCAGCCCAGAAAGCCCAGGTAGACTCCTCACCACTATGTCATCCTGCAGCCCAGAAAGCCCAGGTAGACTCCTCACCACTATGTCATCCTGCAGCCCAGAAAGTCCAGGTAGACTCCGTGCCTTCCCCCAGAGGCAATATTCTGCCCCTATTGTGAAAATTGCTCCTCACAATTGGATTTCAAAATGTCATTTTGGATTACCAGAGCTTTACCAGGGCTCTGTGTGTGGCTGGCTATACTCCGTTCCTGTTCACCTTTTTAGAGACTCATCACTGTCTCTTCCTGTGTCACCTGTGAAGAGTCACAGCTAGAGGCAAAGGTGAGTCATATCCTCACACTGTACAGACAGATTAACACAATGAGTCAGGACAGCAGTTTCACATCTTTTTAGGATACCAGTCCACTATACTGAGCCCCTCTGCATACCAAAAAAAAAAAACGAAGAGGAAGTTTAAAAAAAAAACATTAAAAAAAAGAAAAACGACTTCTTCAACCTCAGCTCAAACTGAAACACCCTCGATTTCCATCATATTTGCCTACTAATTCAAAGCAAAGTCGCTCTTTAGGTCGCCTTGCCGCCCCCAGCCTTCAGATGTCATTTTAAAGTGTACTCCCCTGCCTTCTGCACTGCACACACACTACCGGATTACGTAAAGATCCTGTGAACGTTCGCTCTGTTCTATGCCTTGTTGCACCAAATTCTCTTTTCAGAAAATAATTCTCACTCTCAGATCTAATCTAGCTATCTTTCATCACGAGTCTTCCCGT
This sequence comes from Salmo trutta, assembly GCF_901001165.1. NCBI lineage: Eukaryota > Metazoa > Chordata > Actinopteri > Salmoniformes > Salmonidae > Salmo > Salmo trutta. The sequence goes on from NC_042988.1 coordinate 20,328,463, forward strand.
CCTGGATTTTACACCTAAATGCAGTAACATTATCCATGTTCATGTAATGATTCTACTAGTACAGAAGGACATTACACCAGAATATCAGATCACTACTCCATTCCACTCACCAATGAGTGTCCTTAACCCAGTCAAGTGTTGTTCATTTTATGATCAGCACATGGACCAGAGTAACATTGAGCCTTATAGCCATGAAGAATATGACAACACTTTGATCTAATCTGAATTACTGCAAGTATCCAATGTATAGGTGGAGCTCAGTTTGAGTATCATATACATCTCCATAAAGTCTCAATCACAAAACATATTGGAGTTTTGTAAAGAAAATAGACAAAAACGTTACAATTTCAGCACCACGTTCTATCAAACAAATTTTTTTCCTCATGCAAAACAAACACAGTATAATAGATAAAAAGGCAGCCCGCATATATACAACTGTATGCCATGTACTGTATATAATTAAGCATTTTGCAAAGGCTCACCTTCCTTTTCGGCTTTTCGATCCAATTTGGTTCGTTCCAAAGACCCATATTGTTAGGAGGATTTCTTCGGTTTGAACGACATTTCTTCGGTTTGATAATGATAAATCAGTAGCAGATAAAAACCCTAAGCCTACTTAAGGCTATTTGAAAATGAAATTACACGGCACAGCCTATTTATTTACGTGGCCACAACGAAACATCACCACGTGGAGAATACATGTTGAACGTCGGCTGTGTATTTGCAGAATAGTGTGATTTCAGCAACACGGACACAGCTCGAGTCGGATGACGATAGTATAACGTGAAGCGCCACCTTGTGACTTGCAAGGGTAAGGTTTGGAGGGGATCAATATTCCACTACCTCAAAAAAATGAAGGATTGAATAACATTCACATGTGATATCAACTTCCACCATTCATTTTCCATCATGCCTGATTGAGTTAATGCAGGACCTGACATGATTTCATCCTGCAGAGACTTGAGGACTGACTGGTGAGGGGGAAGCATTATCTGTGTTCACTGAATGGGGCTGTCAGCCAGCTCTGTCTGGTCTGGAGAGACTGGGCTGGCAGCAGGTGCTGCCTCTGGCCAGTAGGTGGAAGCACTCCAAGCCCAGGGCAGCGTCACTTACCCTATAAGCTGATCAAGCAGCTGTGTACACACAGGGACTTCAGACTAAAGTCATCAGTAGAGAGCAGTATCCTATAGGTCTACAGTACACAGACAGATAAAAATATTAAAAAAAGAGTTCAGTCAATTTCATGAGGTGACAATTCACCCCCCCCCCCCCCCCCCCCCCCAAAAAAAAGCCCAAACTGTCTGATAAGGTCAGGATAGTGCGTGAGTAAATCAACAGTATGAGGTGGACGTGAACAGAAGGACCCCCGTCTGGGGCCGACTGGTCCGGTTGGAAAACAAATATTTGACTTATGGCGCCTGCTCAGGCTGATAGCTCCTTATCACTCAACTGACTGTTCTCTACAGGCATGAGTCATGACAGACAAGGCCAAATACAAAGATTCAAGAGGAGTTCCACATACTGCTGACCTTTGCTTTGTTACATTAAGAGGCGTATTGATAGACACAAGAGGCATTGGGTTTCCTGCTTGTGTTCTTTAAAAACACTACAAGACATTTGACACTACGCTGTTGTGAGGTATTGACATATACTGTCCACTGCATTGACTTACAATGTATCAATACATATACTATAAACATTAGATAAACAAAATGTATTGTAATGCCAGTCATCAATATTTGAGAATGTCTTCAAGGTACAATACTAATCTTTTTATTGATATACTACTAGTCATTGGACATGTATATCAACCACTGTATGTAATGTATTGTTATAGCCACTCCAAGCATTGTAAATTAGACAAAGGTTTCAGGGAGAGGTGCTAAACTATATTAGTGTCTCTGGCTGATATGCTGAAATAACAGTCAGGTCAAAATGGGCACCTGTGGCAAGTTTGGCAAACATCCTTTGAAATACAGGTTTAGCAAACACCATCTAACCTACAAGTTCAGCAACCAACCACAGATAGCTTCTAATACTTCCCCCACACAAGAGGCACTTCATGTTTAGTTAGGAAACTGAGCCAAGGGGTGAGTTCTACTACAGTTGAACAATACATAACATTTTCACAGTGGACTCAAGAGAGTAAGTATCTTTGTCATGTGAGAGCAGGCTAAACCACACATACAGGATGAGTCTGTTAGTCCAGGGTTTTGTCTCGCCCAAAGACCACACCTACACTCAAGAGGCCTTATGTTACAGACAGTAAAGCTGCCTAACGTGGACTGTAGTAACACTCATAAGCACTCGCACAGTCACCTGCCCTCACCTAATTCTTCTCTGTTATTTGCTATCCAGAGTTTCTTGATAGCTTATTCAAATGAGTTTATCACTACTCTGCATTCACAGTGGATCAACCCCCAGTGCAATAGTGAGGCTTGCAGTCCATGTGTTAAGTTTAACTGAAGAATGCTAAACGCCTTCTGGGAAGGTGGAGAATGCTAGAGCATTAGCACTAAATGAATAAAGCTGCAGTAATGGAGAATTAAAAAGCAATACTTGGTTTTCAATTAAACCAGCCAAGGACGGATTCACTTAGCAGTTTGTGGAGCAGCAAGAAGGCAGACTAAATGAAGAGTGACATGTCTGTAAGTGGTGGAATCCTCCAGGAGCAGAATTGATACTGTCATCCTTCCATTATGTTGCATATTGTTCCTTAGGTCTAATGATTTATACTCCTGCCCATGTTATTATTGCTCGTCATCCTCCATGGCCTTCTCCAGCCAGTCTGTCTCCTGCTCCGACTCTGATTCACTCACTTCACTGGTGTCAGCAGCGAGGAGGCGTGAGTAGTTGATCCTGCGTTGGCGTGGGGCTTTCCACTGGAGCAGGGGTAAAAACAGGCACCACAGGAGCAGCATCACCGCTACCCCTCTGAATAGCACAGATACCCCAAACCTGTGGACAACAAACCCCCCGGCCATGCTGCCCAGCCCTGCCCCCAGGTCCAGAGAGAGGGCCTGGTAGACCCTCCTCACGCTCCTCTCTGTGCCCGGCGTGGCCACGTCCTCGCACTGCACCTGCACTGCCCACCAGAGGGCGCCACTGCTGAAGCAGCTCAGCACCTGGACAGGTATTGCAGCCCAGGGGCCCCACAGGAAGGAGTAGTAGAGGCACTGCAGGGCCAAGCAGGCCGACCCCACCAGCAGCACCCTGCCTGGGCTCAGGAGCTTCGACACCCGGCCACTCAACACAGGGAAGGCGGCCCGGGAGAGCAACGCTACGGCTAAAGAGAGGCCCATGTGCAGCTCGCTGCTCCCATGGTCCTGCATCTGCCACAGCAGGAAGTCATCCACCGCAGACCCTGCCAGCCCCATTAGGAAGGCAGTGGCAGCACACAGCAGGGCACGGAAGTCCCCTCGCACCAGCTGTAAAGCTTTGAAGAGCCCAGTGGAGCGACTACGCTTCTTGTTTAGGTAGAGGGGCAGGAAGGCCACCACAGGCACGGCCAGGGTTGTCACAGCTGCATAGGAGTAGAAGTGGACAGCGCTCCTGGGTGTGTGTGAGCCAATGAGGCAGTCCAGGTGGCTCACCAGCAGTCCTGCACCACTCACCCCACACACTGCCCCAAGCAGCCCCCACACTCCTGTGCTACCATAGCGATCAGAGGCATCCACAAAATCCAAATACTCATACAGCCCATCGTCCACGGTCCATTCCAGAGGGGCGGCCATCAGCTCCCATATCGACACCACGATGAGGAGCATGAAGAAGAGCTGGTGCTGGACATCCATAACTTTGAGGCTGCCCAGGAACTCTAAGCGGGCCTCATCCTTCTCCCTCTGCTGCTGCTTCTCCTTTTCTGCTGACCTGCTAACCCTCCTCACTGTGGGTGAAGTGGTAGAGGCACTGTGGTGGGACTCTAAGCCAATTCTCTTCCCTCCTTTACTGTGGTTGGCCACAGATACATTCACTTGTGACCATTGAGTAGTCACATTGTTGGAATGTTGCAGCTGGAGTGTAGTCACATTGTTGGAATGTTGCAGCTGGAGTGTAGTCACATTGTTGGAATGTTGCAGCTGGAGTGTGTAGGTTGTGGCTTGGCTCATTGAAACAGCAGAAGACACAGGGTCACTGGTTGTCTCTGTAGGTGAAGATTCATGTGCTGCTGACTGGGACACAATGGTAGTGTGGGTGGTAGGCATTACACTGCCAACAACACGCACATAGTCACTCAGCTCTTCAGTGGGGCTCACACTGAGGTGAGAGATGTTGCAGTGACTGGTCAGCGTCTCGACGCCTGTGGATGGGATGAGCAGGAGGACGAGGGCTGCCCCTGCTGAACAGACCAGAGACCCTGTAATCACTGCCCTTCTCTTGTTGTAGTGTTTGGACAGAAAGCTGGCCAGAGGGCTCCAGACCAGGGAGATGAGATGCTTGGTGCTCATGAGAAGGCCCGTCATGGAGGGAGTGAGGCCCAGGTATCTGAGGTACAAGGTGAGGAAGGGGAGGACGCAGGCTCTGGCACAAGAATACAGGAAGTGGAAGGTGCTGGAGAGGACTAGAGCACCCTTAATGTCGATCTGCTTGTTCCTCTCCATGGCTGCCAGCCAAGTGAACTCGCTGTCTCACAGACTATCTTCATACAGAGCACGCACTGTGAATAAAGACAAATAATATGTATAGAAATCCATAAACATATTTCAAACAGTAGCTAACATGTACATTTACTATTTAATAATGCAATATTGCTTAAAATCAAGTATAGGGACATAGCAATTATATTTAACATTGAGGATGTAATCATATGTTTTTATTTAACTTTATTTAACGAATGCCTATTAGAAGAATTACTGAAAATAAAGATATAATGGGCCATATGTCCCTAATCAAACCTTCAATAAAAAAACTGTGAGCTAATTCAATAGAGCCAAAAACAACCACTAACATCAGTAGGCTACAATGGCTTACCGTCAAAACGATGAATCCATTTTTCAGCGCAGCTGGTGTGTTTGAGGCTAGTCAATGCACCTGTTTTAACTGAAGCATGTCCATGTCCACGTCATCTTTTACGGTAAACTGTTTTACACAACTTATGCGTTTTGAAAGTACTTTAATTAGCGTATGGTTATTCTTCGTGCTCGATGATTTTGTCTCTGACTTTTTACGTCTCTTATATCGTTCTTGGCAGTTGTCACGAGCGCATACGACCTGATATCACCTCTCCGTAGTTGAAAAAGCAGTCGTACACCTTGCACGCATTAAGCTGTTTGTCTGCAGCGCCCTCAGGGCGTGAGGATGACAACTACGCGAGACAGGTAAAAGAAAAAAAACAGCTCAGGTAGTGAGTTTGTCCAGCCCTACATGATTAAATGAACTCAGTTTATTCATACAAAATATCCACAGTCAAACTATGATATTAATTCTAAACATTTAAATCGGGTAAGATGTAAGAAGTAATGTCCTCTGTGTTTACTAACACAGTGCCTTCCTTTAATAGCATAGTGTAAACAGAACATTTATTGCAAGCAAGCACTGTAGAAAGTAATCCAAATGAAATACATTCAAAACATCAACAATTCACTGGACTGTCCATCAGGAATTTGCAAGGAAATATACAACTGATAAATATGTCTTTATGCAGTAAGATGCTGTGTTACAGAAAATTACAAAAGTTTGTCGTGTTTCAAGAATATCTCTGCACTTTCGTAGACAGGAGTGACAGCTCTAAAACATGTACTGTACCTGTTGAACCCCACCCACACTACTAGGCATTGGCATCGATTAAGCTGAACCACAGTGCACCTGTCTATGGCCCATGACGTGAATGGGAATGAGCGCAATTCTCAAATTGAACAGTAATCTGCTCCGTCATGTTGTCTACTAGGCAAATGTTGCCTCACTCAGAAACAAATAACCAGGGTGTTTACAGACACAAGATCATCCACATGTATTGATCACATTTTTACTAATACTGTAGAACTATGTTCTAAAGCTGTATCCGTACCCATTGGATGCAGTGATCACAATATAGTGGCTACATCCAGGAAAGCTAAAGTTCCAACAGCTGGGCCTAAAACAGTGTACAAGAGATGATACAAATATTTTGTTGTGACTTTTATGTGGATGTAAAAAAATATTTTTTGGTCTTACGTGATTAATGACGCTGCACTTAATGAATTTATGAAATTGCTTCTTCCAATTATTGATTAACATGCACCTGTTAAGAAACTGACTGTTAGCTGTTAAGGCTCCATGGATTGATGAGGAATTGAAAAACTGTATGGTTGAAAGAGATGGGGAAAAGGAGTGGCTAATAAGTCTGGCTGTATATTCGACTGGCTGACTTACTGCAAACTGAGAAATTATGTGACTTAAAGCAACAAAAAGGAGAAGAAACTGTATTATGAAGCCAAGATAAATGATATAAAACACTTTGGAGTACTTTAAATGAAATTATGGGCAGAAAGACAAATTCAACTCCATCTTTCATCAAATCAGATGGCTTATTCAGCACAAAACCCTTCGATGTTGGCAATTATTTCAATGATTACTTCATTGGCAAAGTGGGCAAACTTAGGCAGGAAATGTCAACAATGAACAGTGAGCCATCATATTCATGCATAAAAAATAATATAAGAAAAGCATTGGAAGTTTGAATTTTGTAAAGTTAGTGTGGAAGAGGTGGAACAATTATTGTTTTCGATCTATAATGACAAACCTCCTGGCAATGACAACTTAGATTGAAAGCTACTGAGGTTGGTAGCTGACTCTATAGCCACTCCAATCTTTCATATCTTTAATCTGAGCCAAGAGGAAAGTCTTTGTCCTCAAGCCAAGGTAATTCAGCTACCCAAGAGTGGTAAAGCGGCCTTTACTGGTTCTAACAGCAGACTTATAAACTTGGTGTCAGGTCTTAGCAAACTGTTGGGGAAAATATATGTTTGACCAAATACAATGCTATTTCTCTGTAAACAAATTAACAACAGACTTTCAGCATGCTCATAGAGAAGGGCACTCAACATGTACTGCACTGACACAAATTACAGATGATTGGTTGAAAGAAATTGATAAGAAGATTGTGGGAGCTGTACTGTTATATGTCAGTGCAGCCTTTGATATAATTGACCATAACCTGTCGTTGAAAAAACATGTTATGGCTTTTCAACCTCTGCCATATTGTGGATTCAGAGCTATCTATCTAATAGAACTAAAAGGGCTTTCTTTACTGGAAGCTTCTCTAATGTCAAATATGTAAAGTGTGTTGTACCGCAGGGCAGCTCTCTAGACTCTCCACTCTTTACTATTTTTACCAATGACCTGCCACTGGCATTAAACAAAGTTGATTCAACCATATACACATCAGCAACCACAGCTACTGAAGTCACTGAAACCCTAAACAAAGAGTTGCAGTCTGTTGAGTGGCCAGTAATAAACTGGTTCTGAACATCTCTAAAACTAAGAGAATTGTATTTGGTACAAATCATTCCCTAAGTTCTAAACCTCAGCTGAATCTGGTAATGAATGGTGTGGCTTTTGAACAAGTTGAGGAGACTAAATTACTTGGAGTTACCTTAGATTGTAAACTGTCACGGTCAAAACATATGGCCAGAACAGAGCGGCACGTCTTCCTCTTCATTGTAGTCAGAGTGTAATGACCGACGCTGGAGATGAGAAGCAGGTACGGGGAGTCAAACATTTAAACAGGAACAGACAGGTAACAGAACAGGAACAGCGTCAGCACACGGGTAAACAAAGACAAATGCAAATTAATGCAGAAGCAGGGAACAGAGCGGGGAACCAGATAGATATAGGGAAGGTAATGACAGAGGTGACTGAGTCCAGGTGAGTCCAATAATCGCTGATGCGCGTGACGGGGGGTGGCGGGGGGGGGGGGTGTAATGATGATGGCAGGAGTGTTCAATGCTGGGGAGCCTGGCGCCCTCGAGCACAAGGGAGGAAGAACGGGAGCAGGCGTGACACAGAGGGCTGATATAAAAGAGAGACCGACTGCATCACTTTTTATAAGAAACATTAATGTGTTGAAAATCCCAAATTGTTTGCAGAGTCAACTTACAGACACACGTACCCCACCAGACATGCCACCAGGGGTCTTTTCACAGTCCCCAAATCCAGAACAAATTTAAGAAAGCGTAAAGTATTATATAGAGCCCTTATCTTATATTGCTCAAATGAACAGCAAACCTGGTTTAAAAATAACAGATAAAGCAACCCCTCACGGCACAACACCTGTCCCTTATTTGGCCTAGATAGTTTGGCCTAGATAGTTTGCATGTATGTATTGGTATATAGGCTACGTGTGTGTTCAAAAAATTATAATTTGATGTAGTTCTGTGTTGGAGCTGTTCTTGTCTATTAATGTTCTGTATTATGTCATGTTTCATGTTTTGTGTGGAACCCAGGAAAAGCAGCTGCTGCTTTCTCAACAGCTAATGGGGATCATAATAAAATAAAAATTAAATAATCTATTTTTCATAAAACATATGTTAGAATTGTAAAACTAGATTTCATTGGGAAGGCAGATAAAACACTTTGTTATCAAAATAAATCCTTTTTGCATGTGAAAACACAGAATCTTACTCATTACTCCACGTGCTCAACCAACATCACTTTTGTTTTTAGCTTACTTCGCCATTGGCCAGAGCGGGGCACCTGGCTCACGCCTGGGATGGAGCCCGGGCTAAATAATCAAATCCCTTCAGTGGTTGATGCCAGTGAAGGTGTTGATTGGCAGAGGCAGGATCTTGCACATGTATTTGCTCAGCCCCACCTCCCTCTCCTCTCCCACACTGAACTTGGACTTGGAACTTGTTTGGAGACAATACCCTGGATCCAAACATGGAGAGATCTCAATGCTGTAAAAGAGTGTTAGTTACTTAGTTATTACAGTTTGAGCCCAGGGAAATTCTCTGTAAAAGACAACCAAATAACTACTGTATAGTATTCATCAATAGTAGAGATGGTAGAGCATCCTGGCATTCTATTGCTGATGAGTGTGATCTCTGACCTTTGGACATGTGTGTATTTCCTGCGACAGTCTTTGTCCAGACAGACAGTGAAGGTCTTATCTTCCAGGATTCTGATTTTAATGTTTTGGGTTCTGATCTCCTGTCAACACAGCATGGTAAAATTAAATATCCTGATAGGTTAGGAGCAAAAATCATTGTGAGATGTGACTCCAAACTGCAGTACCGTATGCCTACCCTCTTTGCATTTATGGGCTCAACTCAAACCTCTACCATTATATATAATTGCCTTAATCAATAATCTACTTTGAAGGTGATACATGAGGATAAGATCAAGAAACCACATCTGTCAGTGTGTTGCCTGACTGACAGTTTTAGTACTTTTTAATATGGTGTTACTGGGGTCTCAATGATTTATTATCACACATTCAGAAATATCCTTACCGTGCAGCATCTTGGATTTGTACTGTCAAAATTGACAGTGAGGAAATCAAGACCTAGGGAAAGTAGGGATGACAAATTGTTGATTTGAGGCAATGAAACCAAGTTGCCATTGAGAACAGCTAGGTAGTTACTATATGTTTTAATACAAACCTTCTGTTTCATTGGGTGATATTGCACTGATGCCCACTCCACATGTCATGACTGACATTCCCTGGACAACCTCTTGTTTGCTCAAGGAGACCTGCAGAAAGCATTTGAGACACATACACATTTGGTACTGTAGTTAAGACATTATGCCATACGGATTTAAAGGATATCTAGATATTTCCATAGTTGTTACTTTTCATTTAAACGTGTACTAATTGTTCCTAAATTATTAAAATGATACTGTACTACACTAACCAAGCATGAACACATTCACTAACCACTAATCAAATACTCTATAAAACAAATAGGGAAGAAAGCCTTCAGAAAGTACCTTACTGTAATTCACAGAAACCACCGCTCCACAGGTTCCATGTGTCTTCCTGGTTCGTCGCCTACTAGATCTCTCTGCAGAGAGACATTATGCAATCACCAACAGAAGCAGTAACAGGACGATCTAGTTTCTGTCCCTGTCCTGACAACACGGTTCATGCTGCATTCACAGTTGTGACAACAGTACCTTGTCTCAGATTTTCTCTGAGTGTTTTAGACTCCGGGAACTCAGCATCCAGGTGGGACACAAACACCTCATCCACAGGGCTGCCAGTCTGGCCAGAGACAGAGATCTGAAAACACAACAGGGCAACAAGAACAAGCTCAAATTAGGGAGAAATTTTTTTTTTTTTTCTTAATGATAACAAGTGGTTAAATTGAGCCGGAGCTACGCGAAGCAGGGCTCTTGGACCATGGGTCAAATGGAAAGCCAAGCTCCAGCAATCTACGGGTCCAAAGAAGAAAGAAGGATAAAACGTATGATAAAAGTATGATAAACCAAAGTTAAGATTAAGGCTTGGGTACCCTAGGATGACAGCAACCATAAACCTAGCTTCATGTCCACATCCTTGTTAAACCCTAACCCTCAACCACAACCCTAACCCTAGATTCATGTCTACATCCCACTTCAACCCTTAACCTAGCCTCAATCACAACCCTAATCCTAGCCCCATGTCCACATCCCGGTTCAACCCTAAACCTAGCCTCAACGACAACCCTAAGCCTAGCTTTACATCCACATTCTGGTTCAACCCTAACCCTGGCCCCAACCACAAACGTAACCCTAGCTCCTGCCCTAGCCCCCCCCCCCAATAGGGCTTTCCAACCTCCAAATTCCCAATTTAACCCCATGATGATAACCGTAATCATTATGCTATACTGGGCTATGAACTCTGTATGAACTATTCATGGGCTGCCATATGTTGGTGTTACATCCTGCTGATAACACACATGCACACACGTGACTATGACATGTGGATGTATCTCAGGGAGCTGACCTTGACGGAGTAGAGTGTGAAGTGGACAGGCTGTAGGCCACAGCGAAGGTAGTAGGAGAGGACGTCCACAAGGAAGTGATTGGGTTCTGATGACCTGCTGTGACTGGACTGCTGCAATGGCACATAGTAGACACAGCATTAGGTCTCACTGTGACATGACTGGATGTCTATTTCTCTCTTAATAAACCCTTTTTATTTAGGTTTCCTTGAACTCATTTGATGGATATTTTTGGACAATCATGATCAGAATTAGATTACTTTATAAAACAATGCATGTATTAGTACTCATTACCGTTCCTGCCAGCTTTGGAATCATGGCTCCCAAACTGTTGATGTTGCTTTCGTACCAGGGATCGACCCTTCCTAAGAACGAGGCTAGAGACAACCTGTCTCCAACTTGTGATGTGCTTTCCTGAAAAAGAGAAAAGTCTGGTTCCATAACCTATAAAATCATACCGGTTACTGTACATGTGCAGCATGAGATGGATGTTTATTTTACATTATTGGTATTATTGTTGTTTTCCCTCAGGAAACTAAAAAGATTTGGCATGAGTCTTGAGATCCTCAAAAGGTTCTACAGCTGTAACATCGAGAGCATCCTGACTGGTTGCATCACTGCCTGGTACGGCAATTGCTCGGCCTCTGACCGCAAGGCACCACAGAGGGTAGTGTGTACGGCCCAGTACATCACTGGGGCTAAACTGCCTGCCATCCAGGACCTCTACACCAGGCGGTGTCAGAGGAAGGCCCTAAAAATTGCCAAAGACCCCAGCCACCCCAGTCATAGACTGTTCTCTCTACTACCGTATGGCAAGCGGTACTGGAGTGCCAAGTCTAGGACAAAAAGGCTTCTCAACAGTTTTTACCCCAAAACCATAAGACTCCTGAACAGGTAATCAAATGGCTACCCGGACGATTTGCACTGAATGCCCCCCCCCCCCAACCCCACACCCAACCCCTCTTTTACGCTGATGCTACTCTCTGTTGATCATATATGCATAATCACTTTAACTATACATTGATGTACATACTACCTTAATTGGGCCGACCAACCAGTGCTCCCGCACGTTGGCTAACCGGGCTATCTGCATTGTGTCCCACCACCTGCCACCCACCACCCGCCAACCCCTCTTTTACGCTACTGCTACTCTCTGTTCATCATATATGCATAGTCACTTTAACCATATCTACATGTACATACTACCTCAATCAGCCTGACTAACCGGTGTCTGTATGTAGCCTTGCTACTGTTATAGCCTCGCTACTGTATATAGCCTGTCTTTTTACTGTTGTTTTATTTCTTTACTTACCTATTGCTCACCTAATACCTTTTTTTGCACTATTGGTTAGAGCCTGTAAGTAAGCATTTCACTGTAAGGTCTACCTACGCCTGTTGTATTTGGCGCACGTGACAAATAAACTTTGATTTGACTTGATCATTGGATTTTGGACTGGATTATTGCTCACAGGTGAATTGACGATAGGCTCATCAGTGACAGGGATGTAGTATATCTGTAGGTTCACTCTCTTGGTCAAGATGAGATGTTTTGCCTCCCTTTTTCTGCACACAAAAGTAATGCACATTGTAAAACAGTTCACACACATTTCTAAATGACAGAATTACAGTGTAATTACAGTGTACAGTAGTCCTCTGTATCTCAGTTGGTAGAGCATGGTGTTTGCAACGCCAGGATAGTGGGTTCAACTTCCAGCACTACCTGGAAGTTGAACCCACTAAAATGTATGCACGCATGACTGTAAGTCACTTTGGATAAAAACAGAATTTCACATGTATGAGGATGGAACTAGGTATTAAGGGACATTAAGGGAAAGTAGCAGTACATCCTACCGGATTGAGTGATACGCCTTGGCCAGTCTCCCCAGCACCCTGTCGTCTCCCATCATCACTATGCGTGCGGTATGGTTCCCCTCCTTTTTAGGGAGAGGGGTGCTACTGGTGGGCCCCTTGATGTTTTCCTGTACCAGAGCCATTTTGTCTTCTGGCTTCATTCTCCCTCTGAAACACGGTGACCGTGACCGAGTGAATGGATTCCTCTGTTCCCGCTCCTCCATGTCAGACAGGTCCTTCTCTATTCCACTATCAACAGACAGGAGGGAAACCCTCTTAGAAACATCCTCCTCTTCCTCCTCCTGGTACATAGAGTTCCGCTCAGAGGTGGAAACGTTTAGGGTGAAGTTCACCAGCTCATTCCCTATAGAAAAATATGAAAGATTCAAGATTGCCACACTATCTATTAGTCTGATTTGACAGAATGTTCAAGTCTTTATAAAACCCTAGAAACTAAGGTTCTCTGATGTTGACTCACACAGCTCCTCTTCGTTTGTCCACAGGTGGAAGTGAATCTCTGGAGAGGGCAATGGAGTGTTAGAAAAAGAGCCACGGGCCTTTGGGTCTGAACAGAGAGAGAGTGAACATAACACAATAAACAGTGAATATCTTGTTTGTCACAGTCAGCAAATCTCTTTCATTATTCTCTTTTAGCCTTTGGTGGTATACCATATACACCATATGCCGGGGTATTTAGAAATGGCCACGGGATGGTTTTTCAATACCGTCAATACTGTTGAAATTATTTCTTTGAAGTTTTTCAATACATTTTAATATTTGTAGCTACTCTTTAAATAAATACCTGCAGTAAACTTGTGCAATACCTTAGGAGATAAAGCAGACCGCGTTCTTCATTTCACCTGTCACACTATTTTACATTATGAAGCTTACTGTAGTTCCCCAGAACAGCTAAGCCAGTCACGTGGTTGTTTGTAAATAGCACAAAGGGTGGAAGAGGGAGCAGGTGAGTCCATCTGTGTATTTGAAAGGCAACAGTGTTTTTGCTTCAAAAGAGTGAGCAGGGGCGTGCAACTATAGTTTTCCTTCACAGAAAATACATTAGTGTAAGAAAATAGGTGCATTTTTATCAAATGACAATGGAAGTGCAACACCATTTGGCTGGCAGCCACACGACTAAATGAGCTTAATATGAAAAAGCTAGGTCTTTTAAAACATATTTCTAATGTTTATCATAGAAAGAATGTAGCCAGCTACATTTCCCAATGTTTTGCTTAAAGTTAATCTAGAATTTTACCAGAGAAAAGTAGGCTAAAAATGAAAAGTACCAGAGATAGGTAGCTACACATTAGGCTGTCTGCTGATAGAATGCCCTTTTGTGAATTCTCATCCGAGTGGAGAAGTGCAACTGAAGCATCAAATTTGTCTGATGCCAGGCAGAAATGACATTAAGAAACATTTTAGATCTGCGTTTATGTCACGAGAATTTTTATCCCAATGTTCTAACAGAACTATTTTATAGTTTTGACCAATTCCCCCGAGGTTGTAAATCTCGGGTTAATGAAGAATTAGACAAAGTCTCAGATTCTGTAATAGGTTAGTTCTTTATTCAGAGAGCTCTGAAGTAAAAAATGAGAACGAAGTCTTTTTATAACACACACACACACACACACACACACACACACACACACACACACACACACACACACACACACACAACTGAATTCTTATCAATAGAAACTCCACCTTTCTTTTAGGCGGGATGTATTTTTCCTACAGTTCACATTCCTAGTCTATCACTTTTCTACCAGCCTGGCAATTTCTAGCCGTTACTCTCCTCCCTAGATTAGAGGGGCCATTGAAAGGGCCTCTTTCTTGTTGTCAGTTTTCAGAGTTATAACTAGGTCATCTGTAGTTCAGTTGTTCTTTGTTGTCTCAACTATACATTTCTCACCTTGCTACATAGTAACACAATGTTTTTTGTCTTAACTTGTCTTACACACACATTATTGGATTATAGTTTTATAATTCTAATACATTTCACACAGTCATACAGTTTCAGAGTGGAACACTTTAGCCATTATCTTAAAACATACATTATTATTCTATCAGTTTATAAAACGCATCAAGGTATTTCTTATGCGTTTTGTCTTTTCTTTGTGAAAAATGTAGAATTCCTTGTTAACACGACCCCTAAGTTTAACTTGCTAGTTATCTAAGTATATCCTAGTGGTTAGGCAGGGTAGCCTAGTGGTTAGCGTGTTGGGCTAGTAACCAAAAGGTTGCAAGTTCAACTCCCTGAGCTGACAAGGTACAAATGTGTTGTTCTGCCCCTGAACAAGGCACTTGTTCCTAGGCCATCATTGAAAATAAGAATTTGTTCTTAACTGACTTGCCTAGTTAAATAAAAGTAAGTGGCTGAAATAATTAGGTAACATATGGTGTTAGCTTTCTGCTGTGTTTGAGAGACCTGTACAGCTGCCAATGTTATCTTGATTTCCTTGTGTTTTTTCTCCTCTACGTTCTTGGCTTTCTACTACTCTGTCCCTCTTCTCCGAGCAGAGCAGGCAGGCCCATTGCCCTAGCAACTCCAGACTCCACACAGACACAGTGTGTACACATGCTGCTCCAAAGCCAGTACTGTTCTTCCTTCAAACAAGCATGCATCAAAACTTTGTTCATTTGCACAATGTCTCTCATTCACTTTCACTTGTAAAATGTCCAAACTCATGAAAAGGACATTCGGTAGCTGCTACCTATATACAGTACTAGTCAAAAGTTTGGACACGCCTACTCATTCAACGGGTTTTCTTTATTTTTTACTATTGTCTACATTGTAGAATAAAGGTGAAGACATCAAAACTATGAAATAACACATATGGAATCATGTAGTAACCAAAGAAGTGTTAAACAAATCGGTATACATTTTATATTTGAGATTCTTCGAAGTAGCTATGCTAAGCACTTGTTGGCTGCTTTTCCTTCGCTATGCGGTTTCAACTCATCCCAAACCATTTCAATTGGGATGAGGTTGGGTGATTGTGGAGGCCAGGTCATCTGATGCAGCACTCCATCATGCTTCTTCTTGGTCAAATAGGCCTTACACAGCTTGGAGTTGAGTTGGGTCATTGTCCTGTTGAAAAACAAATGAAAGTCCCACTAAGTGCAAACCAGATGGGATGGCGTATTGCTGCAGAATGCTGTGGTAGCCATGCTGGTTAAGTGTGCCTTGAATTCGAAATAAATCATTGACAGTGTCACCAGCAAAGCACCCCCACACCATCACACCTCCTCCTCCATGCTTCACGATGTTAACCACACATGCAAAGATCATCTGTTCACCTACTCTGCGTCTCACTAAGACACAGCGGTTGGAACCAAAACTCTCAAATTTGGACTAATCAGACCAAAGGACAGATTTCCACCGGTCTAATGTCCATTGCTTGTGTTTCTTGGCCCAAGCAAGTACCTTCTTCTTATTGGTGTCCTTTAGTAGTGGTTTCTTTGCAGGCATTTGACCATGAAGGTCTGATCCACGCAGTCTCCTCTGAACAGTTGATGTTGAGATGTGTCTGTTACTTTAACTCTGTGAATAATTTATTTGGGCTTATCCTCCACAGCAGAGGTAACTCTGGGTCTTCCTTTCCTGTGGCGGTCCTCATGAGAGCCAGTTTCATCATAGCGCTTGATGGGTTTTGCAACTGCACTTGAAGAAACTTTCAAAGTTCTTGACATTTTCTGCATTGACTGACCTTCATGTCTTAAAGTAATGATGGACTGTCGTTTCTTTTTGCTTATTTGAGCTGTTCTTGCCCTATTTGGTCTTTTACCAAATAGGACTATCTTCTCTATACCAACCCTACCTTGCCATAACACAACTTATTGGCTCAAACGCATTAAGGAAAGAAAGTCCACAAATGAACTTTTAACAAGGCACACCTGTTAATTGAAATGCATTCCAGGTGACTACCTCATGAAGCTGGTTGAGAGAATGCCAAAAGTGTGCAAAGCTGTCATCAAGGCAAAGGGTGGCTACGTTGAAGAATCTCAAATTTAAAATATATTTAGATTTGTTTAACACTTTTTTAACACATGATTCCATATGTGTTATTTCATAGTTCTGATGTCTTCACTATTATTCTACAATGTAGAAAATAGTCAAAATAAAGAAAAACCCTGCAATAAGTAGGTGTCCAAACTTTTGACTGGTACTGTATGTGTAACTTCATGAGCTGGATTGCCTGTCTTTGCAATTAGTTTATTTTCGTTTGCGCTTGTTAGCATATTTAGGTAGCAGCCTTCATGGAAATTTGCTATGACTTGTGCTAATTTAGTTAGCATTATGGTATTAGATGCCCAATGGGTTTTCTGGTGCCCCCTTGTGTACTAAACCTGTAATACCATAAGGATGGTATGCCGATAGGAAAATCTGCATACCGCCCAACCCTATCCTCCTTTACACACACCTTGGTTAGCAGAGGTCAGGATGTCACTGTAGATGTGCTGTAGCCTGGTTTGGTACTGGTCGCGGCCGGCCTCACCGTTCTCTATACTCTGCTCTACAGCTAACACCACCTCCTGGAAGTACTGCTCCACATCTTCTCCTAGATCCTGCGGCACACACACACATACACGCCCGCACACACGTGATTTCATTATCCATCTGATGCACACAATTTTTTTATTTTTTTTATTTTATTTCACCTTTATTTAACCAGGTAGGCAAGTTGAGAACAAGTTCTCATTTACAATTGCGACCTGGCCAAGATAAAGCAAAGCAGTTCGACAACATACAACAACACAGAGTTACACATGGAGTAAAACAAACATATAGTCAATAATACAGTAGAAAAATAAGTCTATATACAATGTGAGTAAATGAGGTGAGATAAGGGAGGTAAAGGCAAAAAAGGCCATGGTGGCAAAGTAAATACAATATAGCAAGTAAAACACTGGAATGGTAGATTTGTAGTAGAAGAAAGTGCAAAGTAGAAATAGAAATAATGGGGTGCAAAGGAGCAAAATAAATAAATAAATACAGTAGGGGAAGAGGTAGTTGTTTGGGCTAAATTATAGATGGGCTATGTACAGGTGCAGTGATCTGTGAGCTGCTCTGACAGCTGGTGTTCAAAGCTAGTGAGGGAGATAAGTGTTTCCAGTTTCAGAGATTTTTGTAGTTCGTTCCAGTCATTGGCAGCAGAGAACTGGAAGGAGAGACGGCCAAAGGAGAAATTGGCTTTGGGGGTGACCAGAGAGATATACCTGCTGGAGCGCGTGCTACAGGTGGGTGCTGCTATGGTGACCAGTGAGCGGAGATAAGGGGGACTTTACCTAGCAGGGTCTTGTAGATGACCTGGAGCCAGTGGGTTTGGCGATGATTATGAAGCGAGGGCCAGCCAACGAGAGCGTACAGGTCGCAGTGGTGGGTAGTATATGGGGCTTTGGTGACAAAACGGATGGCACTGTGATAGACTGCATCCAGTTTGTTGAGTAGGGTATTGGAGGCTATTTTGTAAATGACATCGCCAAAGTCGAGGATCGGCAGGATGGTCAGTTTTACGAGGGTATGTTTGGCAGCATGAGTGAAGGATGCTTTGTTGCGAAATAGGAAGCCAATTTTAGATTTAACTTTGGATTGGAGATGTTTGATGTGAGTCTGGAAGGAGAGTTTACAGTCTAACTAGACACCTAGGTATTTCCAGTTGTCCACATATTCTAAGACAAAACCGTCCAGAGTAGTGATGCTGGACAGGCGGGCAGGTGCAGGCAGCGATCGGTTGAAGAGCATGCATTTCGTTTTACTTGTATTTAGGAGCAGTTGGAGGCCACAGAAGGAGAGTTGTATGGCATTGAAGCTCGTCTGGAGGGTTGTTAACACAGTGTCCAAAGAAGGGCCAGAAGTATACAGAATGGTGTCGTCTGCGTAGAGGTGGATCAGAGACTCACCAGCAGCAAGAGCGACATCATTGATGTATACAGAGAAAAGAGTTGGCCCAAGAATTGAACCCTGTGGCACCCCCATAGAGACTGCCAGAGGTCCGGACAACAGGCCCTCCGATTTGACACACTGAACTCTATCAGAGAAGTAGTTGGTGAACCAGGCGAGGCAATCATTTGAGAAACCAAGGTATGTAATACCAAGATATGAAATCAATTAATCCAAACGTCTCATATCATCACAGCCCATTGACCTCCCTCACCTCCAGAGCTTGAGTCAGTATGGGACCATGACAGGCCTTCACCAGTCCAGCCTGCAGAGTGTGCAGTAGCACCCGTCTTGCCAGAGTGTCACTTTGGGGGCTGGCCAGCACCAGGTCTGCCCTCACTGCCTGCCACAGGGGCCCTGAGAACACAGCCGGGTCTGCAAACACAAATACCCTACGGGGGACATAGTCAGAGGGGCAGCCAGTCAGCACAGCTATTGTGGATACAGCACAACCTCAGAGTAGCTGACGGGAAAGTCCTCATTTAAAATCATCTGTTTGTGAAAGGGAAAGTGACACCACAGCTCACACATAGCAAACAAACCCCCACCCTCACCTTATGAGAAATTACCATGACTAAATTAGTCAGCTGTTGCTAGTGACTACAAACTGACTTCAGTGGGAAGTGTAAAATATCTTCTGATGGCATATGTGTTTGTGGGTGTTTTAAACTCACTTTTCCTGCTGGGGAAAATGTTTGTTCCTTAGGCTCTGCTCAGCAATTACCCTTCTCTGATACAAAGCTCCTGTGGAGGAAGTTATTGTAGGGGAGGGAGCTTTAGCAGAACAAAGGGAGTAAGGTAAATAAATGTTTGGAGAACTGTATACTGTATTCATATGATTAAAATGTGCTTGTGCTACAGTACATGCCACTGTGTAAAGTGTAAAGTGCTAGTGATGAGTACCTGGTGTGATCTGCTCCATCTTTATGCTTCTCATGTATCTCAGTGCGATAGTACAGTAGGGCTCTGGAAGTGTTAGGAGCCTTTTGAAGCACTCATACACTCTCTGAAACAGGTTACATGGAATGTGGCCAGACTGCTACCGATACACCGGAATAAAAAGAGCAGCCATCACAATCAGATACATACATCAGAGCTGATTGGCAAGTAAAAACAAACACAAACACAAAACAATCACATAGCTTGAATAAGGCATACCAAAATAGAACAAACAAGGAACAATATAGTTATTCTAAGCAGGATAAAGATAACCAGGAAATCAACACAAGAAATATGATACGTGGAAATAACACTGTAAACAAGACCTCAGTAATACAGGACAGCTACTCTCTGATCAAGGTTATTTCAGATGAAGGTAAGGTAAATGAATCTGACCTGAATAATAACATAGTTGAGAGTGTGAAGCAATGGAATGACATGCATCTTATAGTCAAGCCTCTCCACCTGAATCAACAAATGAAGGAAGCTTTCATCATCAAACTGTCAATTAAAATGGCCAATTATACTTCTGAAGGGCATGCCATGTGTCATTCTGCAAGAACAGAATACTCTAGTAGTGTCAGACCAACCTTCTCTAGCTCTTTGACCAGAACGCTGACCAGTGAGACACTGTTAGATGGATGGGTCTCCATCTTCTTATGAAGAGTCCACCTCAGCATACCTTCAGGAAGTCATACAAGGCTGCTGAATTGACCACATAATGTCCTCAAGTCTATTAAATTGTGTAATACTATTAATATTCTACAATAGATCATTATGCCACATAATGATGAATGTGATAATAGTTGACTTTTTATTGTTGTATGCACTGATAATGTACCTTTGTTGCATGAGGAGGCAGCCTGTCTGAGGATGGCCTGGATACTGTTGTACATACTGGCCTCCACTGCTGACGACATACTGGCAGCTACAATAATAGAGTTATAAACATCAAATGTCATATTTTGACAAGATAGCAGCTCTGTTTAAAAACACAGTGGTCCTATGTGTGGGGATGCTAGATGTCAGTCTACCCAAGTAATTAAAAGGGACAAACAACAGTAAAGAGTATATATAAATCATTTAAATACTGTATGAGTTCAAAGACTGAGTAAGTGAACGTTTACCTACTGGAGGGTTCCATGGGGTTGTTTCCTTATTCATCCCAAGAGAATTTGGAGGTCAAACATCACATTTTAGCATCATGGGCTTGACATCACATGTACTGTATATAGTGGATTTACAGTGCTTTCGGAAAGTATTCAGACCCCTTCCTTGACTTTTTCCACATTTTGTTATGTTACAGCTGTCACGTCCTGACCAGTAAAAGGGGTTGTTTGTTATTGTAGTTTGGTCAGGGCGTGGCAGGGGGTGTTTGTTTAGTGTGTTTCGTTTTTTGGGGGGTAATGTTCTATGTTAGTCTATTTCTATGTCTGTGTCTAGTATTATATTTCTATGCTTAGTTTATTGGGTTGACCTTCAATTGGAGGCAGCTGTTCCTCGTTGCCTCTAATTGAAGTCCTATTTATTAGGGGTGTTTTTTCATTGGGATTTGTGGGTAGTTGTTCCGTGTAGCTGTGTGCCTTACAGAACTGTTTTTCGTCGTTGTTTTTGATTAAGTGTTTATTTTGGTTTTCTTCATAATAAAGAAGATGAGTATTCACATTCCCGCTGCGTTTTGGTCCCATCCTTACGACGAACGTGACAACAGCCTTATTCTAAAATTGATTACATAATTTTTTCCCCCTCAATCCACACACAATAGCCCATAATGACAAAGCGTATTTATTAAAAATATAAAACCTTATTTACATAAGTATTCAGACCCTTTACTATAAGACTCAAAATTGAGCTCAGGTCCTGTTTCCTGTTTCCATTGATCATCCTTGAGATGTTTCTACAACTTGATTGGAGTGAACCTGTGGTAAATTCAACACACCTGTCTTTATAAGGTCCCACAGTTGACAGTGCAGCAAAAACCAAGCCATGAGGTCGAAGGAATTGTCCCTAGAGCTCAGAGACAGGATTGTCTCGAGGCACAGATCTGGGGAAGGGTACCAAAACATTTCTGCAGCATTGAAGGTCCCTAAGAACACAGTGGCCTCCATCATTCTTAAATGGAAGAAGTTTGGAACCACCAAGAAGCTTCCTAGAGCTGACCACCCGGCCGAACTGAGTAATCAGGGGAGAAGGGCCTTGGTCAGGGTGGTGACTCTGACAGAGCTCCAGAGTTCCTATGTGGAGATGGGAGAACCTTTCAGAAAGACAATCATCTCTGCAGCACTCCACTAATCAGGCCTTTATGGTAGTGTCGCCAGACGGAAGTTACTCCTCAATAAAAGGCACATGACAGCCCACTTGGAGTTTGCCAAAAGGCACCTAAAGACTATGGTCTGGTGAAACCAAAATGTAACTCTTTGGCCTGAATGCGAAGCGTCACGTCTGGAGGATACCTAGCACCAAGTATGGTGATGTATGGTGATGGCAGCATCATGCTGTGAGGATGTTTTTCAGAGGCAGTGACTGGGAGACTAGTCAGGATCGAGGGAAAGATTAACGGAGCAAAGTACAGAGAGATCCTTGACAAAAATAATTTGCTTCAGAGCGCTCAGGACCTCAGACTGAGGTGAAGGTTCACCTTCCAACAGGACAACGACCCTAAGCACATAGCTAAGACAATGCAGGAGTGGCTTCGGGACAAGTCTCTGAATGTCTTTGAGTGGCCCAGCCAGAGCCCGGACTTGAATTCGATTGAACATCTCTGGAAAGACCTGAAAATAGCTGTGCAGCGACGCTCCCCATCCAACCTGACAGAGCTTGAGAGGATCTGCAGAGAAGAATGGGAGAAACTCCCCAAATACAGGTGTGCCAAGCTTATAGCGTCATACCCAAGAAGACATGATACTGTAATCGCTGCCAAAGGTGCTTCAACAAATGACTGAGTAAAGGGTCTTATTTTTTGCAAACATTTTTAAAAACCTATTTTGCTTTGTCATTCTGGGATATTGTGTGTAGACTGATGAGGGAAAAATCATCTATTTAATCCATTTTAGAATAAGGCTGTAATGTAACAAAATGTGGAAAAAGTCAAGGGGTCTGAATATTTTCCAAATGCACTCTAAGACAACCAAGGAACGGAAGGTGGGAGGACTTCTCCGCAACTCATAAAAACATGAAGACTTTCTGATCATTCACTTGATAAGAGACACCTAACCTATCAGACACCAATGTTTATACATACAGAGAAACTTCGTGAGAAATGATTTTGACAAATTATAATTGATGAATTTATGTAATTTACAAACGTACATGAAAACCCTATTACATTCATACAAACTCAAACGGTCTAATGCGGCCGTTCCGCATCAACACATAGCGTACAGTCAAGTAAGCCTTCTCAGATCACACTTTGAGGCCAGAATTAACCTGTTTCCTGTCTACAGAAATGTGTGGGTGTAGAGAGCATGACGACTAGTTATAAACAGAGAAGTACTCTCTGACAAACTGAAAGGCAGAAAGACCCATAATGAAAAGATGTATTAACTACACAAATCAGAATGATTTCTGGATGAATGCGAGACTTCCTCTTCTGCTATGGAAAAGATTTTCAGAACTATTGAGTTCTCTATGCAATTGACACAATGCACATGTGAATACTGAACGCATGACAAATTACAATCAGTCAGTCCTCCTTCCACCAAATTCCAGATACAAATTTAGGGTCATTGCGCTAGTAATACTTCCTACTTTCAAAGTTGACTTCATGTTCCTTTCTTTCAATCAATCAAATCAAACCTAGTCTAATTGTATATAACATTTTTGTAATTTGTCACTGAAGTGAACTTTAAAAGTGCAAGCCTGAGGTGAAAAACTCCTTAGGGAACCCAGCGGACTGGCTCAGCATAAGCCTACATGTAAACTATTGCTGACCTAGGCTATTTATAAAAAACTTGTCATAAGCAACAGTGAAATTGATATCAATGTGCAGTGATCTATGACTGAGAACATTAAAAGTAACATATATGTATTAGAGTTATAGATGTAAAAACAGCAAACTCTACATTGCAGCAATCACTATTTCAACACTATCGCAAATGTCTGCTTTACAGGTGGTACAAATACACTTTACTATTACAGTATAGCCTATAATACAATTAATTATACAGTAGCCATCCTACAGAGATTCACCTGCCTTGTATTTTGCCACTGTACGCTGACACTGGATGTGGACGAATTGACTGATGAACAGCTGCAGCTACAAGGTACACCGTTGTTTTTGTAGATGGAAATTTGGTAAAAAAGACAATTCATTACCCACATTCTATCATGTAGCCTCTCTAGGTACGTGGGTCGCGCATCAGCCCTCCTGGCTAATCTAGTAGGCTACAGAAACTAAAACAGTATATTTGGCCACACCTTCTTTGTAATATGTAGGCAGGCTGACTCGCGACCCAATGTTCACTTCCTTCATGTTATTGCTTAGCTGAAATAAATTCAAGTGTGGAATCCTGTTAAATATGTTTTCTTTATTTCAATAAATATATGTATTTATTCATGTTATACACTTGTCAATGAGAACTGAGGAGTCTACAGGATCATTCATAGTTGAAAAACTCAATGTTGACATTATAGCATAGAGAACATTTCAATGAATGAATCTTCAGACATGATAAGAATGACAGAATATGTACAGTGCACTGCTAGCAATGCACATGGAAGCCCATGGGGACTGTACAATATCCTGAGTGAAACACATTTTCTCACAGCACCACAACAGTAAAATCCCCTTTGTCTAGTCTAGACATCCTCACACAAGTACAATGCATCACAAGGCATCCAGGAGAAAAGATAATGCAGCCAAAATATTTTTGAATAAGTTGACTATTACAGCACACAGAACACCAGATGTGCAAAAAAAATACAACTTCCTCTGTAGCTCAGCTGGTAGAGCATGGCACTTGTAACACCAGGGTAGTGAGTTTGATTCCTGGGACCATACATAAAATGTATGTACACATGACTGTATGTTGCTTTGGATAAAAGCTTCATGCTAAATGGAATACATTATTATCAGGACATCATGTGGGTGTTTATGTCTGAGTGGTTTAGGAGAGGGACGTTGTAGCCTAGTCAGTGTTTTATGAAGGTTGAGAGCCACAGAAGGAGGTGATGGGCAGGCAGAGCAGGGAGCAGAAAGAGGGGTGCAGTGGCTGGACCTGACCAGGCCGGCTCCTGTGAGACCTCCAGTCAGAACCGCTGCCTGGTTTACAGAACAACGACACCTCACACCTACACAACAACAGAATGATTATTGGGTCAGCAACATGTCATGTAAAATCATTCTGTAATATACTGTATATTGGCAGCACATGATCAGGCCTGTGGTTGGTTTAATTGATACAGTACCTGATGACACTTTGGATGATCTTCTTCTCATCCTGGTCCAGACACACAGGGAAGGTGGTCCCACTGCCACCACTCACCTGGACCTTGTCCACCTTCACCTCTGACCTGGAGATATGCTGAGGGGAGAGGTCAAGGATGCAAGGGACAGGAGTTAGTCAAGGTAAGCCACTACATTGTGGGTCAATGTTTTTTCAATTTCCATGAACTGTGCTGTTAGGACAATTCTCAGCAACAAACGAGTCATCAAATTAAGATCCTATATCTGTAATTTCATGCAATTCTACAAATTATGCCATGTGGTGGAGAGAAAAATTGTCAGTTTTAGATCTAATTTCCTGTAATTCTACACATTTTCCCATAGGGTGGAGAAACATTTTTGTCATTTTTTAAAGCTAATTTCCTGCATTTCTACACATCGTGCCATGAATTATGCCATGTTAATATGATATCTGAGTCAGAGGGACTAACAATATCAATGGGGCCAATAAGTAAAGGGTCGGAATTCGACAATGATTACTACAAGTTTAGATAGCTGGCTAGACGAACTTATCAATCAGACTGAGTGACTGATAAACAGTACCAAGAGAAAACTTGCTGATGCACAACAACATTTTTGGACACAGTTTGGACACACCTACTCATTCAAGGTTTTTTCTTTATTTTTAGTATTTCATACATTGTAAAATAATAGTGAAGACATCAAAACTATGAAATAACACATGGAATCATGTAGTAACCAAAAAGTATTAAACAAATAAAAATATATATTCTGTTTTAGATTCCCACGCTTTGCCTTGATGACAGCTTTACACACGTTTGGCAATCTCTCAACCAGCTTCACCTAGAATACTTTTCCAACAGTCTTGAAGGAGTTCCCACATATGCTGAGCACTTGTTGGCTGCTTTTCCTTCAACTCATTTCAATTGGGTTGAGATCAGGTGATTGTGGAGGCCAGGTCATCTGATGCAGCACTCCATCACTCTCTTTCTTGGTCAAATAGCCCTTAAACAGTCTGAAGGTGTGTTGGGTCATTGTCCTGTTGAAAACCAAATGATAGTGGGACTAACCGCAAACCAGATGGGATGGCGTATCGCTGCAGAATGCTGTGGTAGTCATGCTGGTTAAGTGTGTCTTGAATTGTAAGTAAATCATTGAAGGTGTCACCAGCAAAGCACCCCCTCCTCCTCCATGCTTCACGGTGGGAACCACACATGCAGAAATTATCCGTTCACCTACTCTGCGTCCCACAAAGACATGGCGGTTGAAACCAAAAATCTCAAATTTGGATTCATCAGACCAAAGGACAGATTTCCACCGGTCTAATGTCCTTGCTCGTGTTTCTTGGCCCAAAGCAAGTCTCTTCTTATTATTGGTGTCCTTTAGTAGTAGTTTATTTGCAGCAATTTGACCACAAAGGCCTGATTCATACAGTCTCCTCTGAACAGCTTCAGAGAGATGTTTCTGTTACTTGAACTCTTTGAAGCATTTATTTGGGCTGCATTTTCTGAGGCTGGTAACTCTAATGAACTTATCCTCTGCAGCAGAGGTAACTCTGTGTCACGGCTGTTTAAATGACCGGACCAACGCGCAGCATGGTTGTAGTTCCACATAATTATATTTATTGTGAAACGTTGCAAAACACCAAATACTTGAATATACCAAAAAAAACGTGACGCAGAGAGGAAAACACACTACTCAAAAGATAATCACTCACAAAACAGGAAGAGAAAAACCCCTACTTAAATATGATCTCTAATCAGAGGCAATGAGGATCAGCTGCCTCCAATTAGAGATCAACCCAAACAATCCCAACATAGAAATAGAAAAACTAGAACTAAACATAGAAATAGAAAAGCGGACAAACACCCCCTGTCACACCCTGACCTACTCTACCATAGAAAATAACAACGTACTATGGTCAGGACGTGACACTCTGGGTCTTCCTTTCCTGTGGCGGTCCTCATGAGAGACAGTTTCATCATAGCGCTTGATGGTTTTTGCGACTGCACTTTAAGAAACTTTTCAAATTCTTGAAATGTTCCTCATTGACTGACCTTCATGTGTTAAAGTAATGATGGACTGTAGTTTTTTTTTGCTTATTTGAGCTGTTCTTGCCATAATATGGACTTGATATTTTACCAAATAGGGCTATCTTCTGTATACCACCCCTACCTTGTTACAACACAACTGATTGGCTCAAACGCATTAAGAAGGAAAGAAAATCCACAAATGAACTTTAACAAGGCATACCTGTTAAATGAAATGCATTCCAGGTGACTACCTCATGAAGCTGGTTGAGAGAATGCCAAGAGTGTGCAAAGCTGTCAACAAGGCAAAGGGTGGCTCCTTTGAAGAACCTCAAATATAAAATATATTTTGATTTGTTTAACACTTTTTTGGTTACTCCATGATTCCATATGTTATTTCATAGTTTTGATGTCTTCATTATTATTCTACAATGTAGAAAATAGTAAAAACAAATAAAAACCCTTGAATGAGTAGGTGTGTCCAAACTTTTGACTGGTACTGTATACTGTATATATATTTTAATGAGGGAAATAAGTATTTGACCCCTCTGCAAAACATGACTTAGTACTTGGTGGCAAAACCCTTGTTGGCAATCACAGAGGTCAGATGTTTCCTGTAGTTGGCCACCAAGTTTGCACACATCTCAGGAGGGATTTTGTCCCACTCCTCTTTGCAGATCTTCTCCAAGTCATTAAGGTTTCGAGGCTGACATTTGGCAACTCGAACCTTCAGCTCCCTCCACAGATGTTCTATGGGATTAAGGTCTGGAGGACCTTAATGTGCTTCTTCTTGAGCCACTCCTTTGTTGCCTTGGCCGTGTGTTTTGGGTCATTGTCATGCTGGAATACCCATCCACGACCCATTTTCAATGCCCTGGCTGAGGGAAGGAGGTTCTCACCCAAGATTTGACAGTACATGGCCCCGTCAAATGATGCGGTGAAGTTGTCCTGTCCCCTTAGCAGAAAAACACCCCCAAAGCATAAT
Source organism: Salmo trutta (assembly GCF_901001165.1). Classification (NCBI taxonomy): domain Eukaryota; kingdom Metazoa; phylum Chordata; class Actinopteri; order Salmoniformes; family Salmonidae; genus Salmo; species Salmo trutta. The sequence continues at coordinate 20,356,520 of NC_042988.1, forward strand.
GTTTTCACCTCCATGTTTGACGGTGGAGATGGTGTTCTTGGGGTCATAGGCAGCATTCCTCCTCCTCCAAACACGGCGAGTTGAGTTGATGTCAAAGAGCTCCATTTTGGTCTCATCTGACCACAACACTTTCACCAGTTGTCCTCTGAGTCATTCAGATGTTCATTGGCAAACTTCAGACGGGCATGTATATGTATTCTTGAGCAGGGGGACCATGCGGGCGCTGCGGGATCATTGACAAGATCCTCTTGTGTAGTTCTGGGCTGATTCCTCACCGTTCTCCTCTGATCATTGCAACTCCACGAGGTGAGATCTTGCATGGAGCCCCAGGCCGAGGGATATTGACAGTTATTTTGTGTTTCTTCCATTTGCGAATAATCGCACCAAATGTTGTCACCTTCTCACCAAGCTGCTTGGCGATGGACTTGTAGCCCATTCCAGCCTTGTGTAGGTCTACAATCTTGTCCCTGACATCCTTGGAGAGCTCTTTGGTCTTGGCCATGGTGGAGAGTTTGGAATCTGATTGATTGATTGCTTCTGTGGACAGGTGTCTTTTATACAGGTAACAAGCTGCGGTTAGGAGTAAACCCTTTAAGAGTGTGCTCCTAATCTCAGCTCGTTACCTGTATAAAAGACACCTGGGAGCCAGAAATCTTTCTGATTGAGAGGGGGTCAAATACTTATTTCCCTCATTAAAATGCAAATCAATTTATAACATTTTTGACATGCGTTTTTCTCAATATTTTTGTTGTCATTCTGTCTCTCACTGTTCAAATAAACCTACCATTAAAATTATAGACTGATCATTTCTTTGTCAGTGGGCAAACGTGCAAAATCAGCAGGGGATCAAATACTTTTTTCCCCCACTTAATATATACTGCTCAAAAAAATAAAGGGAACACTTAAACAACACATCCTAGATCTGAATGAAAGAAATCATCTTATGAAATACTTTTTTCTTTACATAGTTGAATGTGCTGACAACAAAATCACACAAAAATAATCAATGGAAATCCAATTTATCAACCCATGGAGGTCTGGATTTGGAGTCACACTCAAAATTAAAGTGGAAAACCACACTACAGGCTGATCCAACTTTGATGTAATGTCCTTAAAACAAGTCAAAATGAGGCTCAGTAGTGTGTGTGGCCTCCACGTGCCTGTATGACCTCCCTACAATGCCTGGGCATGCTCCTGATGAGGTGGCGGATGGTCTCCTGAGGGATCTCCTCCCAGACCTGGACTAAAGCATCCGCCAACTCCTGGACAGTCTGTGGTGCAACGTTGCGTTGGTGGATGGAGCGAGACATGATGTCCCAGATGTGCTCAATTGGATTCAGGTCTGGGGAACGGGCGGGCCAGTCCATAGCATCAATGCCTTCCTCTTGCAGGAACTGCTGACAAACTCCAGCCACATGAGGTCTAGCATTGTCTTGCATTAGGAGGAACCCAGGGCCAACCGCACCAGCATATGGCCTCACAAGGGGTCTGAGGATCTCATCTCGGTACCTAATGGCAGTCAGGCTACCTCTGGCGAGCACATGGAGGGCTGTGCGGCCCCCCAAAGAAATGCCACCCCACACCATGACTGACCCACCTCCAAACCGGTCATGCTGGAGGATGTTGCAGGCAGCAGAATGTTCTCCACGGCATCTCCAGACTCTATCACATCTGTCACGTGCTCAGTGTGAACCTGTTTTCATCTGTGAAGAGCACAGGGCGCCAGTGGCGAATTTGCCAATCTTGGTGTTCTCTGGCAAATGCCAAACGTCCTGTACGGTGTTGGGCTGTAAGCACAACCCCCACCTGTGGACGTCGGGCCCTCATACCACCCTCATGGAGTCTGTTTCTGACCGTTTGAGCAGACACATGCACATTTGTGGCCTGCTGGATGTCATTTTGCAGGGCTCTGGCAGTGCTTCTCCTGCTCCTCCTTGCACAAAGGCGGAGGTAGCGGTCCTGCTGCTGGGTTGTTGCCCTCCTTCGGCCTCCTCCATGTCTCCTGATGTACTGGCCTGTCTCCTGGTAGCGCCTCCATGCTCTGGACACTACGCTGACAGACACAGCAAACCTTCTTGCCACAGCTCGCATTGATGTGCCATCCTGGATGAGCTGCACTACCTGAGCCACTTGTGTGGGTTGTAGACTCCGTCTCATGCTACCACTAGAGTGAAAGCACCGTCAGCATTCAAAAGTGACCAAAACATCAGCCAGGAAGCATAGGAACTGAGAAGTGGTCTGTGGTCCCCACCTGCAGAACCACTCCTTTATTGGGAGTGTCTTGCTAATTGCCTATAATTTCCACCTGTTGTCTATTCCATTTGCACAACAGCATGTGCAATTTATTGTCAATCAGTGTTGCTTCCTAAGTGGACAGTTTGATTTCAGAGAAGTGTGATTGACTTGGAGTTACATTGTGTTGTTTAAGTGTTCCCTTTATTTTTTTGAGCAGTATATATATATATATATATATATATATATATATATATATATATATACAGTGGGGGATATATATATATATATATATACAGCGGCCCCCCGCGGCCGCTAGGGGGCCCCCAACCCACAAAAAGTGTTTAAGTGTTCCCTTTATTTTTTTGAGCAGTGTATATATATATATATATATATATATATATATATATATATATATATACAGTGGGGGAATATATATATATATATTGTTTTTGTGGGTTGGGGGCCCCCTAGCGGCCGCGGGGCCCTAAGCGGTCGCTTATGTCTCTTCTGCCCAGGTGTCAAGCAATGTGTCTCTATTTCACCTGATTGTAGTTTTTCTTGGATTTGGAGCTCTGTATCTTCAAGACCTCTGTCATTGTCAAGTGAAGACTCTCCATTTTAGAATCTAGATACAAACACATTATCTTGAGTAGTTCATGTCATATTTTCTAACAACTGCACAGGAACTACCAAGATTAAAATAACATTTCATGGGAGTTATGTCAAGAGAAAGATATGACTAAATATGTGTAAAATATTACATCTATTTTTGTATTCATGTTTCTCAATTCATCTTCTTCAAAGCTTGCGGTAAGCCACATACCTAGCTGCTCAGGTCCCTTGCAGGCTTTCCTCAAGTTTATTGAGGTGCAAACCATGTCTGTTTCTGTCCTTTGACTCCTCCCACTTACACAAACCTAAAAGAGAATGATGGAAAGGTTGGAAAATAATGTCTCTCAAGTAATTTTGTAATTGTGTTGATTACTTAGTATTTTTGAAGAAGTGCTAAATAATACCTTGTTATAAATAACATCTAGTGCTAATGGCAGGGCCTCACGATCTCCATCAATCCCAAACCTTTTGCTAGCTGCACCTGTAAGACAGAGGCAATCATAACTAGATATTACAGTAGAAGGACATACAGAAGTATAAATTCTAGAATAAAACACAGGCATGTTTTGTTAAATAACCTTTGAGAGTGGTGTGTGTGTGTTTTTGTACAAGTGCCTATGCGTGCCTATGCGTGCGTGTTTATATGTGTGCCTATGCGTGCGTGTTTGAGGTGGGCAAACTCACCCATGGCCTTGACGGCTCGTGTCCCTGCTGTGTGTCCAAGCTCCAAGGAATGGATAAACACCTCTCTTCTCTTCTCTCCCCCAGCCAGGGTCAGCTATGTCACACATAATTGAAAGTACTTTGAATGGCATGCACGTGTTTGTGTGAAAAACATCAGTCATGTCGACTCAATCATCCATTTACTGGTGTAGACAGATACACCTGTATAGAATTTCCTTGTATCCTACAAAGTTTCACAGTGTATCTGAATACAGTGTTGAAATACAGTACCAGTCAAAAGTTTGGACACACCTACTCATTCAAGGGTTTTTCTTTATTTTTAGTATTTCATACATTGTAGAATAATAGTGAAGACATCAAAACTATGAAATAACATATGGAATCATGTAGTAACCAAAAAGTATTAAACAAATAAAAAAATATATTCTGTTTTAGATTCCCGCCCTTTGCCTTGATGACAGCTTTGTACACTCTTGGCATTCTCTCAACCAGCTTCACCCGTAATGCTTTTCCAACAGTCTTGAAGGAGTTCCCACATACACTGAGCACTTGTTGGCTGCTTTTCCTTCACTCTGCCATTCAACTCACCCCAAACCATCTCAACTGGGTTGAGGTCGGGTGATTGTGGAGGCTAGGTCATCTGATGCAGCAATCCATCACTCTCCTTCTTGGTCAAATAGCCCTTACACAGCCTGGAGGTGTGTTGAGTCATTGTCCTGTTGAAAAAAAACTTATATTCCCACTAAGTGCAAACCAGATGGGATGGCGTATTGCTGCAGAATGCTGTGGAAGTCATGTTGGTTAAGTGTGTTTAGAATTCTAAATAAATAACTGACAGTGTCACCAGCAAACACCCCCACACCATCACACCTCCTCCTCCATGCATGCTTCACGGTCGGAAGGCCTGATCCACGTAGTCTCCTCTGAACAGTTGATGTTGAGACGTGTCTGTTACTTGAACTCTGTGAAGCATTTATTTGGGCTCCAATTTCTGAGGATGGTAACTATAATGAACTTATCCTCTGCAGCAGAGGTAACTCTGGGTCTTCCTTTCCTGTGGCAGTCCTCATGAGAGCCAGTTTCATCATTTATGGTTTTTGCGACTGCTCTTGAAGAAACGTTCAAAGTTTTTGAAATTTTCTGCAATGACTGACCTTCAGTTCTTGCCATAATATGGACTTGGTATTTTAACAAATAGGGCTATCTTCTGTATACCACCCCTACCTTGTCATGATTGGCTCAACTGATTGGCTCAAACACATTAAGAAAGAAAGTAATTCCACAAATTAACTTTTAAAAAGTCACACCTGTTAATTGAAAAGTATTCCAGGTGACTACCTCATGAAGCTGGTTGAGAGAATGCCAAGAGTGTGCAAGGCTGTCATCAAGGCAAAGGGTGGCTACTTTGAAGAATCTCAAATATAAAACATTTGTGGATTTGTTTAACACTTTTTTGGTTATTACATGATTCCATATGTGTTATTTCATAGTTTTGATGTCTTCACTATTATTCTACAATGTAGAAAATAGTAAAAATAAAGATAAACTGTTGAATGAGTAGGTGCGTCCAAACTTTTGACTGGTACTGTATGTATTAGTTAAAGTAGGACCGGGCTCACCTCAGCCTGGTAGAGTTGTAGCAGAACAGGCTGTGCTGCATTTCGACAGTAATACAGAACCAGGTCTGCCAGGAGGAGAAGGCGCTCAGAGGAGCTGTTATCTGAGTCACAATCCTCTTTAGAAGTTGTCTGGGAAATTACATTCATATAGAAATACAATCCCCAGTTAGGATAATTAAAGGGCACATGATGGTCTGTTTGAAAAGGAACCCAGGTGAAGTTGTAATTGTGGTACCTGGCACAGGACATCAGAGGACAGGCTGAGGAGACTGAGCACGCTCTGTTTGTACCAGGGGTCAGTCATGCCTATCAAATGGGCGATGTCAGTGGTGCTGTCCTCAAGTATAACTGCATTTGACTTCTGGATGTGACAGCAAAGATAAGATAAGTTTTACAAAGTTAGAGTTAGGGAGTGATTATAAGCTCTCATTGTCATATCTAATGGCATGTCATAATGTTTTAGTCTTCTGTATACAACTATGAAGTCAGCTGTAGATAATTCTCTTGTCCTCTTCTGGAAGAACCAAGAAGCTGGGTATTCTCACCGTAGATGTTGGGCATTTCAGTAGACTCCCTAGGTGCCCCTCAGGCACTGTGGACACTCCTCCTGGACCTCCCAGGTTCCCCCTTTTCACAGGGACAAAGTAGAACTGCAGCCTGTAGGCCCTGGTGAGGCGAGGACACCTGCTCTCCCTCTGCTGTAGGTCAGTGTAGGCCCTGGCCAGCCTCCCTGCCTCCCGGTCCCCCCCAAACACTACCACCCTGACCAGGGTGGACATCTGCACCCCATCCCCCTCCTCACAACTCAAGATGGGCCTCTTCCGGACACACGCGTGGTGACTCTGGGGAAACGGTCCATCTGAGGTGGGGGCAGGCACCCCTGAACTGCGGGGCAGGCGGGGCAGGCGGACCTGTCTAGGCAAGGACTTGGAGCGCTTGAACAGCGCCCCAGATGGGCCGTCTCTAATGACATCACCACGGGAGCCCATGCTCTGTGCGCGTCGGCAGAGGGAGGAGCTGCGTTGGGACTTGAAGAGCATGGAGAAACGCTGGCTGAGGTGGACATTTGACTTAGGTCTCCTCCTGTTCTCTGGTTGGCCGTCATCTGTTTCCAAGTCCTCGCTGAAGTCACTGTCCACCCCAGAAGACTCAGACAGGGTGGAGAGCACAGACAAGCTGGAGGACAGGGAGTAGCTGGAGAACATAGAGTCTTTGGAGCAGGTGGACACAGTGGAGATCCGGTGGTCTGTGTATCGGTTCTTTATTGTTTCCTCCTCTGTTTCCTCATCTTCATCATCCTCCTCTCCCTTGTCTCTGGGAAGGTTAAAGACTGGGAGCTGGTCCAGCTCACTCTGAAGAAGGTCATTTAAAATGTCTGAACGAATACACAGAATTACATCATTGACAATCCACAGACACAAAGGCTATACAGATTTTACAGTATGGCATTGAAATATACTTTCTTGAATATGGAGAAAGAAGCAATGGGAAAAAAGCTCATTACCGAAGTTGTCCTTATCCCAGGAGTACATGTGACATTTGGCTAAGGGCAGCGTCAGTGTATGGACATTTCCTAATAATAAGAGAAAGAACCAAGAATAATCAGATCAAATAGGATCAAGCATTGTATGTGACACTGTGAGTTTCTAAGAGTCATTACTCATTTGACTTCCTCATCTGTCTATCTCTAATCATCTTCAGTCCGTCCTGTTTGCCCAAAGTTGACCAGCATATCTGTTCCAGGAACACCTCAGATGGTGAGATTATGATGAAGCATGTAGTAAAGTTGTCTCACCAGGGCCTGTATGGCAGTCTGGAGGGGATATGCCAATGCTCTCCACCAGCCCCTTCAGGCTCTGCAGTAGACTCTCTCTGGCTGTGTCTGGGTCCCGTGTAGAGGCTGCTGTCTCCAGGGCCTCTGTTACTGCACTCACAAGCTGCTCCAGATCCTCTGCCCCTTTTGACTGTTTGACAAATACAGATATTGTATAACCTGTTTGCTGGCAGTATATGTATGATACAGATTATCTGCAGTAGTGTTGGTGCACCATGCATAATGCATATATGCATAAATCCAAAACGAACAACCAGAAATACGTTAACAAACCATGGAGCTAGAAAATGGTGAATGTAAAAATGTAATTTATGACCCTGGAGTACAGATAATCATATAGAAATGCCTACGTGACAGTAGGTGAAGTAACTGAACTGTGAACACATCATTTAGGAATCACATACAATAGGACATACCTGCAGTGCATGATGCAGTATCTGGAGGGGGTACTTGGTCCCCAGGGCAGCCTGGAAGGCATGTTTGATCAGGGTGATGGAGGTGTCCCTCTGGGAGTGACAGACACCACTCAGCTGCTCAGAGACAGACAGGAGCTCAGGAGGGACATCCTCGCCTGGGCTCATTAACAATACCGTCCTAGTACAGTCACACACACACATTATGAACACACACACACACAACAAAGAGGAGAACAGTGGTTTGTGTTTAAATGTTTCAAGTTGGAGTGATGTTGAATGATTTAATCATGGATGGTCTTTGTTGGCCTGTGTTGACTTACATAGTTTTGGAGTGATTGGTGGTGGTGGTCAAGCCCTGTTCTTCTCTCACTAGTCTTTGAAATGAGATACCTGGTGGAAATACAGTATGTTATGATGAGCCCTGGTTTAAACAATAGTGCCACCATGTGGAAGAAAATGGAACTTGAATCAGGACAGTGACAAGTGACATGAGATGAGACCCAGACCAACAGGAAGGCTGTATAGAGTCTAGGGTTCAATACCTGGCGCCCTGAGCTCCTGCTGGATGAGGGAGAGCAGATGTCGGCTGGCGCTGCAGCAGGGCTCCGGCCAGGACAGGAAACAGTGGAACACCTCACAGGCCTCCTGCAGCACCCCAGAGTCAGGGGAGAAGTGAGGGGTCTGAAACAGAGGAGATATTTACTGGATCATCTGAGAACTACGGTACATTGGACTGGTCTGAGACTATCCACACTTGGGTTTCTGGTCATGGTTGGTGATGATGAGTTTCTGTGGTGTGGCGGTCTACTGTATCTGGGCTCACCTGCAGAAGAGTGGAAGAGAACAGGAGAGCCAGTGGGACCACCAGCTCATCCTGGGACTGTTCTAGAACCTACAGAATATAGAATTACATTACAGTTACATTACAGCTACATTACAGTTACATTACAGCTACATTACAGCTACATTACAGTTACATTACAGCTACATTACAGTTACATTACAGCTACATTACAGTTATAGTGAATTACACAGATGTAGAACAGTTTATTACATGGACAGCCATACCTCCCTAGTTTTCCTCAGAATCTGCTGCAGTAGGATGATGAAGTTTTGTGGATCTCTCTTCACTAGTTCCTCTAAACTCCAGCGGTTTATGCACAGGCCAGCTAAACACACAGACAAACACACGATGTAGGACAAATATACTTTCTTACTTCCCCTTTCAGTAGGAATGGTGGTCAAATCCAAAAAATCTAACTGTGTACATAAAATTGACACTGTGCTGTCCATATTTTATACCAGTTTATTTAAGTGGATGTGTACAAATGTAAAGTATTTATATCGCATTACAAACTGGGTGGTTCCAGCCCTGAATGCTGATTGGCTGACAGCCGTGGTATATGAGATCGTATACCACGGGTATGACAAAACACTTCTTTTTACTGCTCTAATTACATTGGTAACCAGTTTATAATAGCAATAAGGTACATCGGGGGTTTGTGATATATGGCCAATATACCACGACTAATGGCTGTATCCAGGCACTCCGCAATGCGTCGTACGTAAGAACAGCCCTTGGCCATATACCACACCCCCTCGTGCCTTATTGCTTGATTGTCACTCAGGAGTGCTGTGATACAGCCTGATGCTTCATATACCATTTGTTAATTTTCAGTGACTTAGGCCCTAGAAATTCCCTAGAAATTATCTCAATTTCCTATTTGACGTGTGAGCTATGTCCTCACCCCCTCCTTCCCATGTGTCACCTCTTTCATTTCCCCTTTGACTCATGGCGAAACTAGATGGCCCAACGTTTTAACACTGTTTCACAACAATGGGAGTATTTTTTATGAATGAAAACACACATGATTGACTGCATAACCAATGCACCACATTCATTAACATTCAGATGTGAAAGTGGTGAAATTTCACACTGATTATTCATATCCGGAGATTACATTTGGATTTTGAGATGATTGAACTTCCTTCTTAAGAGATGTGCTTCTCAAAGACCATTAGATCAGTAAATCTAAGTGATGAGGCTTACCGTTCCAGGGCTGTGTGTTGGGAGAGCTGTGGCCCAGGCCATAAAGGCACCTGTCCAGGGCGTGGTGGATACGGTCCTCTGTGCACGAGGTGTGCTCCATCTTAGATCATCTCCTGCAGAAGCATCACAGGATTTTCAGCAGTTGAACAACATTGGCGTTTTTTTCTTAATTACTGTACTTGCAACCACAAGTGTTTGATCTGTGGATGACTAAAAGCTGTAATAAATAAATGGTGATGGAGAAGTCTATCAGAAAAGAACACTTCCATGTTTCAGCAGTGTGAACTCCCCTGGCTCTTTGTTAATCCACAGACTGATGATCAGATTGGGCATATATTAAATAAGAACCTTAAGCCCAGAGTAAAGCTGCTGTGGCCTCCCACACAGACCTGGGTCCCCATGGGGCCCTATATTTAGCCTGGAGGGTCTCTTTCTTCATGTGTGCAGACAGGAAGATGTCATTGTGAAGTACAGCTGGGGTCCAAAGGCAGCCCTGCCACTGTTGCCATGCAACAGGGACTGAGATGTCAATAGAAAACTGAGGGTCACCTGTGGCAGAACAAACAGGAAAAGAGCCTCCCTATTATGATTACTTGGAACGTGACTAAGGAAGAACTCAGAGGGTAAAGTTCATACCCTACATGAGATAAGGAGATATTTAGATGTAATGGCAGTTAAAGATCACTCTGAAACGTTTATACCATTTCAGCCAGTAGTTTTGAAAGTGATGCTCACGAGCCAAAACGGGTCCCTGTTTTTTGTGTACTATGTCATCCAATTGTGTACCACATCATCTATTTCATGTGATGTTAGGAATTGTGTAATTTGTATGATACAGTATTATACAAATCCAATTTGTGCAATATGTTACATATTTGTTGTGCTTAAGATCCCGGAAGTGCATCTTTAAGGCAGGAATGTGATGACATGGAATAATAAAATTACATTGCCCTACTCACTGAAACCTTTCCTGTGCATATGTACCATATTTACAGTTCTGTTGTGTGAACTTGATGGTAGCTTTTCACGTATGCTACATGACCAAAAGTATGTGGCCACCTGCTCATCGAACATCTCATTCCAAAATCATGGGCATTAATATAGAGTTGATCCCCCCTTTGCTGCTATAACATCCTCCACTCTTCTGTGAAGGCTTTCCACTAGATGTTAGAACATTGTTGCAGGGACTTTCATCCATTCAGCTACAAGAGCATTAGTGAGGTAGGCACTGATGTTGGGCGATTAGGCCTGGCTCGCAGCCAGCGTTCAAATTCATCCCAAAGGTGTTTGATGGGGTTGAGGTCAGGGCTCTGCGCAGGCCAGTCAAGTTCTTCCACACCGATCTCAACAAACCATTTCTGTATGGACCTCACTTTGTGCATGGGGGAAATATCATGCTGAAACAGGAAAGGGCCTTCCTCAAACTGTTGCCACAAAGTTGGAAGCAAAGAATCATCTAGAATGTAATTGTATGCTGTATTATTAAGATTTCTCTTCATTGGCACAAAGGGGCCTAACCCGAACCATGAAAACAGCCCCAGACCATTATTCCTCCTCCACCAAACTTTACAGTTTGCACTGTGCATTGGGGCAGGGAGCATTCTCCTGCCATCCGCCAAGCCAGATTAGTCTGTCGGACTGCCGGATGGTAAAGTGTGATTCATAACGCCAGAGAACACGTTTCCACTGCTCCAGAGTCCAATAGCGGCGAGCTTTACACCAGTCCAGCCGACGCTTGGCATTATGCATGGTGATCTTAGACTTGTGTGCGGCTACTCGGCCATGGAAACCCATTGCATGAAGCTCCCGACGAACAGTTATTGTGCTGACGTTGCTTCTAGAGGCAGTTTGGAACTTGGTAGTGAGTGTTGCAAACGAGGACAGACGGTTTTTACGCTTCAGCACTCAACGGTCCCGTTCTATGAGCTTGTGTGGCTTACTACTTAGCAGCTGAGCCGTTGTTGCTCCTAGACGTTTCCACTTCACAATAACAGCACTTACAGTTGACCGGGGGCAGCTCTAGCTGGGCAGAAATTTGACTAACCTACTTGTTGGAAAGGTGGCATCTTCTGACGGTGCCACATTGAAAGTCTCTGAGCTCTTCCGTAAGGTCCTTCTACTGACAATTCTCTGCTTGACATTACTGTACTGGCTTTGGCCAGACTTCCAACCTCAGCAGAGAAAGCAGGTGTCACCCTATTGTCACCCTGTGACACTGTTCCTGTGATCCATGGTGCCGGCCGGAGGACTCCCACATAACACAGGGACAACAACACTGTACTGGGAGCAACAATAACTGAGTGTGTTGGAGTACATGAAGCAACACCACAACGATCATTTTGTGACTTGGTTAAGACTGTTGTTGACAGATTGTGTGGATGATATGTTGAAAGAGGAACAGGAAACGAAGGCTTTAGCAACACTTTGCCTTTGCAGCAACGTTTTTTGGAAGTTTTAGAAATTTCACACCTCTGCAAAATGGGCCCATTTTCTAAGAAATCTAAGCGACTGATCTTGGTTTGCACCAGAGGTGAGATCAGTGTTGTTGTTGGGTACAGAGGGTATCAACACCGCACACACACTCAACTCCAGCTTAAACTCAAAACTTGAGTCTCAATTATTTTCCTTTCCCAAGTCTTGAGTCAAGACATACACCATCAAGTTCTTACACAGTGTCTAAATGATTCTAGGAGAAAGGACCTGTTGACATTTCATCAAAGCAGTAGACCAGACACTGAGTGAAGATGGTTAAATCTTACCTGCAGCTGTCCTGAAGGGTATGTGTCATTCAGTAGTGCTTTATATCCCAGAGTTTTTTTTCCATCCAGCTGTGGCTCACCAGTGGAAGGGACACGAATACAGTGACCACATCCTTCACTGTGTGTGCTGCCACAGCCCAACGAAAATAGATGATCCAAATTCAAAGTCAAGTGAGCATGTGTAGCTAAACAGGAACTGAATGAAAGACATGTTGCGGAGGTAGTTGGCATTGTGGTGGTATGAGTGCAGGGCATTTCAAATACATTTACCTCATTTGACATCTTGTCAAGAGATTGACAGCTTGTGAAAGTAATTAAATAGGCCTACTTCTATCTAAGTATTGGACAGATTATAATGTCTGAAAAATTGAATAACATTGACAACTTCTGGTCAACTGAAACTGCAAAGCATCTTTGAATCCTTAAAGTTAGACCCAGCAATATGACATATGAAGTAGATGCAGAAAATTAACAGCATAGTGGGTGTCCACAAGATAGACAAATTTGACTTTGTGGCTGTGCTATGTCATAAAAATTCATGAAAACAAACATTTGCTTTTTGGTCTTAATTTAAGGTTAGGGTAAGGTATAACATCAGCAGTGTGGTTACGGTTAGGGTTAACGCAATGGTAAGGTTTAAAATAAGATGTTAAGAAGCTAAATTGCAGATGTAGGACATGTTTTAGCCATAATTATGACTTTGTGGCTGTGGTAACTAGTGATGACCAGCAGTGTGTCAATTTCCGCAACAACTAAGAGCGTTAAAGTGCGAGGCTCAATTGCTCTGTCGTTTTGGTGCCCTGGCTAACACGCTGTGAGCAGCGTGAAGCGAACTCTTGCACATGCGTTGTGTGTGACTGTGTGAGAGCGAAGTCTTGCATCTCGCTCCTCTCAATATCTGGGTTTTAAACTAGATGGGATACCGCTTTTGTCAGATTTGACTTTTCATGGCAGGCTAGGAGAACTTACGCAGAAGGTTAGGATAATTCACGTATCAGGTTAGGATAATTATGTTAAGGTTAGGAAAAGGGTAAGGTTAGCAAAAAAAATGTATTTGACAAAAGTTGTATTCCTTCTAGCCATGACTACTTATCTGAAAAAAAATTGTCACACAAATTATACCTTTTCAATATGGGAAAATGTGTGGAACATTTAAAGGGACATTTGTTTGCTTTTGGCCAATTCTTTTCCATTTTCCCAATCAAGCGTTTACTGAGCTTCAGAGTAGCCAACAAAGGCGGGCACAGTCAGCAGTAATGTCTCAAGGATAGATGACTATGAATTCCTTTCTCGTAACAGTACTTCCCGCCACCGCACGATGTCACTGCTTGCGTGTAAATTACTGAAGCTTGGCGGGACTTTTATCGTTAAATTTCACAACGTATGCTATAGAAGTACTTCAATAATGCGGTTAAGGCTGAGATGAAACCTGTTGTATTGGCACTTTTGTGAGATTCAATGTAAACTTTTTTTGTATTATTATTTATCAGTTATACCTGGATCTGATATCCTGTTGTGGCACAGGTGGTAACTTGAGAAGAACACTGAAGTTATCTAAAATGTGTCATTTTACCTTTATTTAATTAGGCAAGTCAGTTAAGAACAAATTCTTATTTTCAGTGACGGCCTAGGAACTGCCTTGTTCAGGGGCAGAATGACAGATTTTTACTTTGTCAGCTCGGGGACTTGATCTTGCAACCTTCCGGTTACGAATCCAACGACCTCTAGGCTACCTGCCGCCGCTGCAATTGGACCTGCCAGCTGTGTGATCTTTGAATAATTGAAATAATAAGAAACAAAATCCTAATATCAATATTGTTTTAATAATATGATGTAATAAGCTGAATACAAACATATTTCAAATAAATTTGAGTTGAGGTATATTTTATAATTTATTGTTACACACCAGTGGATGTCGTTGTTCTCTCTTTTAGCTCTGCGAGCATCTCCGTATGACCTCAAGCTCTGCTGGATAACAGGGTCTCACTTCTCTGTTCAAACAGTGAGAGCGTCAGAAAGGGAATGGGACAGACAAGAGACAGAGGTAGACAGAGGTGTGACTGAGTGGAAGACAGAGTCAGGGAAGCTAATAGCGAGCTGGTCCTTCCAATTTATGTCTAGAAACCCAGAAAAAGCCAAACAAGCGGTATATTTTCGTGCGTAAAGAGAGAGTAGGCTGCCCTCTAAATTCTTACGTTTTACAACACTTCTCTTCCAGGTTGAACAGTTGTTCCGAGGTAGTGTCCTCTGTGGAGTTTTCTTTGTCTCGTAAGATGATTTCATTCACATACATGTGCATGACTGTTTGTGTTTCATCTGTTTATGTGTGGAGAACAAAACACAGAAATGTACATAGGCTATTGATTTAATATTAACATGTGTGAATAGTATTCTGCTTGTTTGTCTTCACCATGGATCATTTCAGATGTAGGCTAAATATAATTTATATATAGATGGCCACATACATATATATATATATATTATATATATATAGATATATATTGTAGGCTATTAATTTTGTAATGCATGATATGATAATGTTCCTCTAAATCTATGTAACAAACATCTTAAATATGTCTCTCTTTTTTTACGACTACATTTCAGCGCAAGTGACACTAAAGAGCACGGATTACAATGATAAGGATTTTAGAGGTTTGGGTCACCTCGGTGGCCATTTCTCTGCTGGTTAAGGGGGCACTTGGAGGTTATGGGATGAGTATGTTTGCTGCCCAGTCGTCCCCTCCAGACCCATGCTATGATGAGAACGGCAACCCCCGGAGGTGTATCCCCGATTTCGTAAACTCTGCTTTCGGGAAGGACGTGCGCGTCTCCAGCACATGTGGAACCCCGGCCTCAAGGTACTGCGTCGTGACGGAGAAGGGAGAGGAGAGGACTAGGGATTGCCACACCTGCGATGCAGGGGACCCAAAGAAAACTCATCCACCCGCGTATTTAACTGATCTCAACAACCCTCATAACCTCACCTGCTGGCAGTCAGAAAACTATGTCCAGTATCCTCAGAACGTCACGCTCACTTTGTCCTTGGGTAAAAAATTTGAGGTCACCTATGTGAGCTTGCAGTTCTGTTCACCCCGACCCGAATCTATGGCTATCTTTAAATCCATGGACTATGGCAAATCCTGGGTTCCTTTCCAATTCTACTCGACCCAGTGTAAGAAGATGTATACCAAGCAGAATAAGGCTGTAATTACCAAGCAGAACGAACAAGAGGCGATTTGCACAGACTCTCACACGGACATGCACCCGCTGACAGGTGGGCTCATTGCGTTCAGCACCTTGGATGGCAGACCCTCGGCGCACGACTTCGACAACTCTCCCGTGCTGCAGGACTGGGTGACAGCCACCGACATCAAGGTGGCGTTCAGCCGACTGCACACGTTTGGGGATGAGAACGAGGACGACTCGGAGCTGGCTAGAGATTCCTACTTTTACGCGGTATCAGACCTGCAGGTTGGCGGGCGGTGCAAGTGCAACGGCCACGCTTCAAAGTGCGTAAAAGATAGGGAAGGAAACCTGGTATGCGAGTGCAAGCACAACACCGCGGGGCCGGAGTGTGACAGGTGCAAACCTTTCCATTATGACCGTCCTTGGCAGCGCGCAACCGCAAGAGAGGCAAACGAATGTGTTGGTAAGTCAACTATTTACCTTTGTAACCCACAGCTTTGCGCTATAACGTATTTTTTCGAGATTTAAATGTACTTTCTAAATTGCAAGACTCATAATGATCGAAAGTATTTTGTGTGATTGTGCAGGTTTCTTATTATGTCTAGAAAAACGCATTTTACGCATAGTCTAACGAAGACCTGATTTGTTCATTATTCAATTTCTTAAATTCAAATTCAATTTAAGCATCTCACATTGATCCAATAAGAATTTGTAAACCACCGATTGTTTTTGGCTAATTAGTTATTTTTAAATCGTTTAATTGTGTTAAATAAAAGTAATGCACCATGCATTCGTAAATTACACCAGTAAATTCATTACCCTGTTCAAATATGCCCTACTTGATAACGATTCAAAATGGGAAAACCACAGTAATTGTGAGGAGGGGAATTAATTAAGGCATATCAACCAATTTGAAAAAGTCAGCATAATTTATATTAAATGTTGTAGCCTATAACCAACTTATTTTGTTAATGTAAAACATGGATTTGGTTGAAAATTATTTAATTGAATGATTTGAATTTAATAAAGTGAGGCCTGGTCCGTGTTCCACACTTTGTTTTTATCACCCAAACCACCATACAAAAATAGAAGGGCATAGTCAGTTTAATTTACTAACAATTACCCACATAGAATCAAACGCTGATTAGCTACACATTGCAATGATTTATGCAAAACGTAAATCAAAACCAAAATACAGATTTTTGGGAAAAATATAACCACAATGTGTTGGCCTAATTACATTTTTAAAATGTTGTTTTATGATACAATATTTTACACTCATATCAAAATGCATTGTTATACTCATCAACTTTTGACTAGCCTTGTATGAATTAATATTTAAATCACTGAATTAATGAACTTCATCCGCCTTTAAAAATAATGGACAATTTTCAATTCATGAATTGAATAGTATTTCATCTCATGAATTGACTGAGTTGACACTAACCATGCCAATGACATGTTGTACTGTTTAGAACAACACATAATAGATATTTGTTTGAAGTATGTAACCACATAAATCATTGGAGAGTAAAATTGTTAGATATTGATATCAACAAATGGACCCCCCCCCCCAAAAAAAACTAACATGTAAAATATAAATACATTTATAAACATGTAATCTTGGCATACTATCCATTTTGGAGGACATGAAAAACAGATGATAACTGTTTAATCTAAATGCTTTAACTAGGTTTATATTTTACTCTCAGAAATAATCCCTGAAAGAAAAGGCAGGAAGTTATTTCTCCAAAGGAAGTGCGGGTGCCCAAGTGCGTAATTGCATTTTGAGCAGCGTTTCCGACTGTAGTAGCAGTTCATTAGGAAGGAAACATTGCCGCTGCAGAGATAGACTGCAGAGGCATGTTGTGTTTCCGTAAGCAGGTGCTTTTACCAGATTGGATGGGTGATTAAGGTGGTTTTATTGTCATTTTTGGCACATAGAGAATAAACTTCCACTTTGGGCCAAGTCAGCTATTCAGAGAGGGACAAAACATGAGGTACTTTGAAACCAGAACTAAGTTTAATTCCATCAGTAGAGTATATTTTTCAACAGATCTGGGTGCTTGTATCAACAGTACCACACAGCATATCAACAGTACCACACAGCATATAAACAGTACCACACAGCATATCAACAGTACCACACAGCATATCAACAGTACCACACAGCATATAAACAGTACCACACAGCATATCAACAGTACCACACAGCATATCAACAGTACCACACAGAACAAACCTCATCTACAGTGAACCAAAACCTGGAAAAGAAACAAGTTCTGACACGGTTTGTTCAATGACACAGAACAAGTGAACAAGTTGTTCCCCTTGCCCTCTGCATTTTGCCTGTGCAGGGCCAGCATGTCAGTGTGTTTTACTGAAACAAAAGGTTGTCACTTGTGGCATCCATCATGCTGTCAGAATGAGGCCCCTTTCACCACCTCGTTTTCTATGTCAGCAGTGTCATTAGATAAAGCGTCAGAACAGGCAGAATAAGCATGCAGTCCAAGGGAAGGGAATAATAAGGGTGGCTTGACACCTCGTTGCGTGGAATGGGCGAGGGAGGCTGTTATTCACTGGGATACAGCCCAGCTCAGTGGTCTGGCTAAAGAGGCTCAGAATGGCTGCTGCTAAGGATCTTTCTGGGATTCTGGTTGGCCCCTGACTTTGAGTACTATCAGAAAGAGAGAGAGAGAGAGCGGTGGAGAGACAGAGAGAGAGGTTGAAAGACAGAGAGAGAAGTGGAGAGACAGAGAGGTGGAAAAACAGAGAAAGAGAGGTGGAGAGACAGAGAGAGAGGAGGAGAAACAGAGAGAAGTGGAGAGACAGAGAGAGCGGTAGAGAGAGAGACAGAGAGACAGAGAGACAGAGAGACAGAGAGAAGTTGAGAGAGCGAGAAGTGGAGAGACAGAGAGAGAGGTGGAGAGAGAGAGGTGGAGAGACAGAGAAGTGTAGAGTCAAAGTGAAGTGGAGAGAGAGAGAGAGAGAAGTGAAGAGGCAGAGAGAGGTGGATAGAAAGAGAGAGGTGGAGAGACAGAGAGAGCGGTAGAGAGAGAGACAGAGAGAAGTTGAGAGAGCGAGAAGTGGAGAGACAGAGAGAGAGGTGGAGAGAGAGAGGTGGAGAGACAGAGAAGTGTAGAGTCAAAGTGAAGTGGAGAGAGAGAGAGAGAAGTGAAGAGGCAGAGAGATAGGTGGAGAGAGAGCGAGAAGTGGAGAGACAGAGAGAGGTGGATAGAAAGAGAGAGGTGGAGAGACAGAGAGATGGATAGACACAGAGAGAAGTGGAGAGACAGAGAAGTTGAGAGAGAGAAGTGGAAAGACAGAGAAGTGGAGAGAGAGAGAGGTGGGGAGACAGAGGGAAGTGGAAAGACAGAGAAGTGGAGAGAGAGAAGTGGAGAGACAGAGAGAGGTGGGGAGACAGAGGAAAGTGGAGAGAGGGATAAGTGGAGAGACAGGGAGATAGGTGGAGAGCGAGAGAAAAGTGGAGAGACAGAGAGAAGTGGAGAGGCAGAAAGAGGTGGAGAAACAGAGAGAGGTGGAGAGACAGAAAAGTGAAGAAAAAGTGAGAGAGGTGGATAGACAGAGAGAAGTGGAGAGACAGAGAGGTGGAGAGAGAAAGAAGTGGAGAGACAGAAAGAGAGGTGGAGAGACAGAGAGAGATGGAGAGACAGAGAGAGGTGGATAGCGAGAGAGAGAGAGATAGAAAGAGAGAAGTGGAGAGAAAGAGAGAGATGTGGAAAGACAGAGAGAGAGGTGGAGAGAGAGAGAGAGAGATAGAAAG
Source organism: Salmo trutta (assembly GCF_901001165.1). Classification (NCBI taxonomy): domain Eukaryota; kingdom Metazoa; phylum Chordata; class Actinopteri; order Salmoniformes; family Salmonidae; genus Salmo; species Salmo trutta. The sequence goes on from NC_042988.1 coordinate 20,375,699, forward strand.
AAAGACAGAGTGATGGAGAGACAGAGAGATGGAGAGAGAGGTGGAAAGAGAGAAGTGGAGAGAAAGAGAGAGAGAGATAGAAAGACAGAAGTGGAGAGAAAGAGAGAGATGTGGATATGGGAGAGTCGTTGGCTACACTGCAGGTGCTGCACTGGGGAAGTAAAACAATATCCATTTCCCATGGCTTTGCATGCGGGGAAGCCATCATATTTAGTGGAAATGCATTCTTATTGGCAGCCGTTACCCTCTCATTGCATTCCCATCCAATGATGTGGCATGCAAAGCAAGTTAGTTAATTTAAACCAAATTCAAATCTTCCTGATTGGATTTGCCTTTAATTTTGCATCTTAGATGCTATGAGAAAATACATCTCCATGATCAGCTTCATCTGTTGCCACCACACCCCCAAAGGCCAGTGATTGGTTTATCACTGAAGAGATAAATGAAGGAGATAAATACACACAGAGAATTGGCTCCTCCCCTGACCATCAGGTTTTCTCTTCCAGAAGAGGCACATCTCTTAAATTCATCCCAGCTGCTTTGTATTCCAACCATGCACAGCGTAGCATTGACCCTTTCGCGTCAGACCTACTCTCCTCACTTCGTTGACTGATGGGGTGTGAAGGAAACTGTGGGAAAGACTTGCCTGCCAAGTGGCTTTTGAGGCAAGTTGAAAATGGTAGCCTTAGTCACTCATACGTGTAATTTTGCACTTGTTCAATTTGAACTTTGTTTTGAACAGAGGTTAAACGCAACGCTATTATTTCATTGAGATGGGGCCTTGACCTTACCAGGCTTTTACAGTTGTGGAGCATTTGTGCATCCAAGCCTAGTTATTGATTTCATGTTCTCCTCTTTAATGTATGTTATAGGCTTTTGGCCCACTGATGTAGAGGGAGAGTTTGAAAGTTCCTGCCAAGGCCTGGTAATTCAGTATGGTCTTGTTTTCTCTCTGAGCTGGGGTTCTCTGGCAGAGGGGTAGTATCAGTCACCTGCCACTGGCTCCTCCGCCATGTTTGACCTGTTGCCTTACACAGATCTCTGCATGTGTCCAACCCCCCTAAACTATCAACATAACAAAGAGCCTGTCACAAAGAACTAGAGAGAGAAAGCAGTTGAAAAGTAACTGTCCAACCCCCTGGTTTATAGTACATATTACAGGAAAGGACAAAAGTGAATTTACATGTAGATTGAAATAGGATGCAAACGATGCATGTCATGCACCTGTATTCCCTTTTTGACAAACCTATGAAACAGCCACACTGTCTCACAATATGCTTTTTCCCCTCTAATTGTTATCAGCATGTTTTGTACACTGTTGAAAGTATTTGGCAGCTATCGAACATAAACAGAAGTCATTCTTGGTTTGGACTGACACGTCTACCACCTACAGGGATGTTGAATTGGATGTGATTATATCAATATCCCACAGGCTCTCCTCTCAGGCGGTCCAGCACATACTTGTGTTGGACCAACATTAAAAATACCGTCAAAGTGTGCTGAATCTTTATGTGAGCTCTTAAATCACCCTGAAAGCCCACTGGATTGCGTTCTCTATGTCTCAAAGGGAACAGATTAGAGAGAGCATTTTAAAAGTAGAAGTTCATGTTCTACTGCAGAGGTTGTTCAGCCAAAAGACCCTGTTATAGAACAGAGCTTTGTTTAAACTGTGATATCTCTGGTTGAGCTATCCCACCTGTTTGGTAAAAAGTGAAGAGGAGACAGGCACTAACAAATCCCAGACCTCTGCTTTGACCCCATGTTGACGAGGCCTTCTCTATGTGTGCAGCAGCTCAGTGAGTCTCTCTGCAGGCCTGTTCTTTCTCCATGTGGTGGACTGGGACCATTGACATTGACAGCTCAGTTCTTTCTCCATGTGGCTGACTGGGACCATTGACATTGACAGCTCAGTTCTTCCTCCATGTGGCGGACTGGGACCATTGACATTGTTTCTGCTGACTCCAGTCCTGCTGCCTTCCCCTGGGCTGCCAGTCTGGGTCGAGGCCGGGGCTGCCCACCATCTGGGTCTCATTCCGCTTCCTTTGTAGCCCATGTGACAGGAAAAATAACTTATTGAAAAGATGATGTTATAGATGTTCTTGTAGAGGAACTCTTCGGCCCCAAGCAGCCATCATCTACTGCCAGGGGTTAGGACCATCTGGATTTGGTGACATGTTTGTAGGTTTTGATTTTTCAATTTATTAATCCCTATTTTGAATAGTTTTATATGATTGTTATTTCTATTACGTTAATAACCTTTATTTTGTCTGTTTTAACAAATATTTAGTTGGTTAAAGAATGTAGCATATTAAGTGAAAGTATATTGGAGCAAATAACCACTGAAATGCTTTCACTTTATTGAGTTACTTGTTTTGTATGGATAGTTACTTGTTTTGCATGGATAGTTACTTGTTTTGTATGGATAGTTACTTGTTTTGTATGGGTAGTTACTTGTTTTGTATGGATAGTTACTTGTTTTGTATGGGTAGTTACTTGTTTTGTATGGATAGTTACTTGTTTTGCATGGATAGTTAGTTGTTTTGTATGGATAGTTACTTGTTTTGTATGGGTAGTTACTTGTTTTGTATGGATAGTTACTTGTTTTCATAGAATACAGTATTTATTCATGAACACAGCTAGCAAAGAAAGGTCTCATGGGCTGAAAGAATGCACCGTTCAATTATGGGTACCAAGCAACAGGAAATTTGCCATGCAGACTTAAAAATAATCTCTGTAAAATAAAAGTTTTTTGAATGAAAGAGAAAAATAACCAACAAAAGAAAACACAAAAATACATGCAGCAGGAGAGCTTTTTGAGCAGTTAATCAGAAGCAGGTGGGTTGCAGCCAGGTCAGTATCGGGAGTCTCTCACAGACAGATGAAAACTCAGACACCTTTAAACACCCCACTGGGTATAGCAGGTCAGTTAGACTGCACTTAGACTAAAATCATATCATTAGGTCCATGTGAAACCATGAGTATAGAGTACAGTGCCAGGAGGGAAATATGTACATTGTTTGGCCTCTTCTAGGAAAAAGTATGGTCTGCGCGTTTGTAGAGACACTTACTGTATATAAAAAAAAACGTCAAATTTGCAGTCTTAAGAAAATAAAAGAATCTGCGGTCAATGTCAGGAGTTCTAAAGGTCCACACGATGGACCTCTATGCTAACAAGGTAATGAATAGCAGTACATTTGGGCTGTTACTCATTCCAAAACATCCCCAGACTAATTCTGTTCTGTAACTGAAGTGGAAACTACAGTGTATCTCCATATGGTGGGCCTGCAGGACAGTCTTTTTGGCACATCAGCCTGTGTGGCTGTGGTGAGCTGGGAGGTTTCACTGTATACAGGGAGACTAAAAACAAAGACGTATATTTTTGAGATCTCAAAATCCAAGCTCTGGTGGAATCCAGTGTCCTCTGGGCAAATGCTTCATGTTTTTGGGGATTTTGTTTTGTTGAGCTTATAATTCAAGACAGACATGAACGTAGAGCCAAAAAGGCTTTACTCTGGCTTTTAAGACAATAGAGAATATATTCTATGGCTATGTTGTGGACAGCGGTTTGGAGAGGTGGCCCTCAACATTTGGAAGGAAATGGTAGCTTTGGTTTAGGATTCCTTTTCTCTTGACTCTGACGTCAGAGGACCATGAGGGGTCATTTCACACTGCTTCAGCGTGTGTTTCCAGTCGCTGTTTATCTGGGTGGACACTCTTATCTCTTCAGGTCCTGAAACAGTCAATGCATTGTCTAGTGTTACTAATACATGATAACTGCTGACAAGTGTTGCATTATACATATCACAGGTCATATTATGAATGCTTGAGGTGCTGTATCACAAGCCAAGAGGAAATTGTAGAGACTGCATAATTCAGAGATCTCACAGTGAAAACGGAGACAGGTGGGTCTGGCAACTAAATGGAACAGCCGCACACGTTGCTAATCTGTGACCTCATTGTCTCTATGGGGTAACTATGCTGAAGTACATTAGTGATGCTGGGGGGTGGCTTAAATAAATACAGGCTTAAATATACAAGGGTTCTCAATGGTCAACAGAGGAGAGGGAGCACACAGGTAGAGCTGGGAGCCTGTCTACTACATATCCATCCTGGGTTGGCATATAAACTGTCCCCCAGAAAATCTGCTGTCTTGTAATTCCAAAGTAGAGAACAGGGGGATGTGGAGGATGGAGAGGGATTAAATAGTGTTACACTGGTTGCTAGATGGTATTATCTTCTAGTGTCTGAAGAGAAGCTAAGGAAGAACAAACTGCCACTTCTGTCAAAACAAGCAAATATGCAATATTTATATCGGTTGATAACCGTGTGTGATGGAATGAATATGTATTAGTTTGTTTATCTGTGTGTGTTGTTTGGATGTATCTGTTGACATAGGCATGGGAAGCTGATATGTGTGTGTGTTTGCGTGTTTAACCTACATGGGTTTAACGTCTGCCACCCTCTGCCCGCCTGGGCTGCCACGGCAGCGGCGACAGGACCACCTAGCTTGAGTGTGAGCGCATGGAGCCCCTACGCGGCGCTGGAGCTGGGGAGTCTGGGAATGATTAATGGCCCAGTGAAATGACACGCTCCGCGCTCCACCGCTCAGCTACAGACCCCCCACCAGCTCCCCCACTGTGCTGCCACCCAACACAGCCAGTACTGGGACGTTACCACCCCCCACCAGCTCCCCCACTGTGCTGCCACCCAACACAGCCAGTACTGGGACGTTACCACCCCCTGCACACACACACACACACACACACACACACACACACACACACACACACACACACACACACACACACACACACACACACACACACACACTTCCCTGTGCAATGGCATGGCTGGTTATCGCAATTACCCTATTACCTCAGCATTGTGAAACTCCCAGTAGAAGCCGAGCTAACGGCCCTTGTCTGATGCCATCCTCCCTGTTGTTATGTGGATACAGGACCGTTTAAACTAAAAGACAAAAACAACAAATGACAACTGGCTCTATTATGACTGATCGAAGGTTTGACTCATTCGAATCTGAGACTGTCAGCAGGAGGCTTTTCGTTTTCACCATGTCGTTTGCGTCAGAGCTAAGGAGTTTTTCAGGAACTGTTGCTTTTACGCCAACAAACTGGACCAACAAGTCAAAGTAAACATTTTTGACTGAAGATTTTAACTGATCCATACTGTTGCATGGTAGTGCTGTATCAACACTCAATACATTTCAGCTGGAAAATGTGTCTTCAGATACAGCAAAGTTCGTGTAGTGTCTAATTGTAAAACTTATCTCTGTTCAGTCCACATGTGCAGACTTCAGCGACACTTCTCGTCCTCCTCATTAAAAACCACTTATCAGAACGATTTCAGCGACTCTTCTCGTCCTCCTCATTAAAAACCACTTATCAGAACGACTTCAGCAACTCTTCTCGTCCTCCTCATTAAAAACCACTTATCAGAATGACTTCAGCGACTCTTCTCGTCCTCCTCATTAAAAACCACTTATCAGAATGACTTCAGCAACTCTTCTCGTCCTCCTCATTAAAAAGCTTCTTCTCTCCAGAACGACTTCAGCGACTCTTCTCGTCCTCCTCATTAAAAACCACTTATCAGAATGACTTCAGCAACTCTTCTCATCCTCCTCATTAAAAAGCTTCTTCTCTCCAGAACGACTTCAGCGACTCTTCTCGTCCTCCTCATTAAAAAGCTTCTTCTCTCCAGAACGACTTCAGCGACTCTTCTCGTCCTCCTCATTAAAAACCACTTCTCAGAACGACTTTAGTGACTCTTCTCGTCCTCCTCATTAAAAAAACACTTCTCAGAACAACTTTAGTGACTCTTCTCGTCCTCCTCATTAAAAACCACTTCTCAGAACGACTTTAGTGACTCTTCTCGTCCTCCTCATGAAAAACCACTTCTCAGAACGACTTTAGTGACTCTTCTCGTCCTCCTCATGAAAAACCACTTCTCAGAACGACTTTAGTGACTCTTCTCATCCTCCTCATTAAAAACCACTTCTCAGAACGACTTTAGTGACTCTTCTCGTCCTCCTCATTAAAAACCACTTCTCAGAACAACTTTAGTGACTCTTCTCGTCCTCCTCATTAAAAACCACTTCTCAGAACGACTTTAGTGACTCTTTTCATCCTCCTCATTAAAAACCACTTCTCAGAACAACTTTAGTGACTCTTCTCATCCTCCTCATTAAAAACCACTTCTCAGAACGACTTTAGTGACTCTTCTCATCCTCCTCATTAAAAACCACTTCTCAGAACAACTTTAGTGACTCTTCTCGTCCTCCTCATTAAAAACCACTTCTCCAGAACGACTTTAGTGACTCTTCTCGTCCTCCTCATTAAAAACCACTTCTCCAGAACATTGTAAAACAAACAAACAGCAGACCCAATCACCGCCGTGATAAGGAAATGGAGTTGTTCCCACTTTTATTTATTTGTCCAAATAACTTCTGCTTGGGCCTCTCCAAGGGTCTTCAGTACTTTTAAATTGATTTCAGTCACCCCCGACACATCATGTTTTTCTCCCATACCCCAGTGACTAATTCCTTTCTCCGAATAAGGAACCACTTAGTGGATTTAGGGGGAAATCCAGGGGGATAAATAACAGTAGGATATAATCAGTAGGGCTTGAGGACAATGGCTACCAGACCCCCCTCCTTCCCCACAGAACTGTAAATATCCCAGGGTTCCATCTGCTGCAAGAAGTAAAAACCTGGGGATTCATCAATCGCACTCCTCCTCCTCCTGCTGTGCTGTGTGGAGCAGATCTCTGTTCTGTTGGCTCCTGGAGCATGGAACCCTGCACAGGCAGAGGATTACACAGCCTTTCATAAGTCTTCCAGTCCTGGAGAAGATGGACGAAAACCAGGGAGGCTGTCATATACTCTGGGCAGGGAACCAGCACTTGCCTGGGGTCATGGTCACTCCACACACCCCAAACCCTCAGGCGTTACTTCCTCCCACTCCTGCTGGTCCAAACCCACAGGCAGAGATAACATCCTCACTGCTATGCTGATGTCTTGGGCGATGAACACTGAGTGTACACGTGTGTGTGTTTGTGTGTGCATATAATGTGTGTGCATATAATGTGTGTCCATATAATGTGTGTGCATAAAATGTGTGTGCATATGTGTGTGCATGGGGTTGGTGAGGTGATGGGGATCATTGGCCCTCTTTTCACAACCCTTTTCTTTATGCAAGATGGTTTATTTTCCAAGATACTGAGCTTCGTTTCTTCAGGATAGTGAGTTTGAGATATGGTATCTGGTTTCCTCACAGACGGGTGGGAAATGGAATGAGCTAAGAGGCCCTATAACAAACAGAGACCAAGGCCCAAGTTAGATTAAGCTGTGATGTAACAATGGCAGAGTCTGGGCTCTGTAACACAATGTTTTGAACTTCAAGAGTGACATTTCCTCAACACGTATCAAACCCAAAATGGTGGACTTGACCCATCCCATCAACAGATGGAGATGATTCAAAGGAGACAGGACCATTTCAATGACCTTACAGGTCACAGCAACTTCCAGGCCACAACCTCAGTGCCCATGTTCAAATCACAATGAAAACAGTAAATAAAACAGTGGCCAGTAGCTTCAGAAGGGTTTCCACTCCGTATCTCAAGGAATTGCATAAATTACAGTAAACCCTTAAAGTTAACATGTCGTATACACACTGCATTCCAGTTTAAATTACCTCCCAAAAGATCATTAACAATCCCTGGTTGACTTTTAAGCTTATTTTACTGTTTCATTCTAGGTTTGGCTTCTCACCGAAGAGCAGTTTCTTTAATGACTCTAAGTTTGTCTTGGTCTCCAATCACTCACAACTGACAGAAAAATCAACATAACAAGCCTGTAGCACATAGTGTTACAGTGAAACACATATTGGAACTGTCTGATCTGAATAAGTCATTGTGAAAAGCCAGATAGTTCGACAATATCTTATCTGGAGACAAGTTGATAATTCTGACCTTAGTGAAAGTGACAGAAATGACAGACATCAATGTGATGTAAGTCTATGTAAAATGTATTGGATTAAACTGTATCTGACAGTGATTGGAACCAGACGGTTCAAACGTACAGGTTAGATTGGTGTATTTTCTATCTGGCTCAGGATGTAGTTACTGTAGGTTCATTGGGTTCCCTAAGATAACAAAACGTTGGCGTGCAGAAGGAGGAACCCTGCCTATTCCTCTCCAGCCCAATTCCATCTCCTGAAAGCCACCTAGCAACCAGAACAAACTTTGGGACTTTGGTGAAATTAGTATGAAATAACACAACTCACAATGACTTCTCAGTGTTTCCACGAAAACAATCATTAACAATTATTCCATAACATTTTCTTTTCTCTTGCCAGAATGGAACTGCTCAGTCCCTTTTCCCAAGGCAAGCTGGGAAAAGGGCTCAAACATTTCCTCATTTATCTCACATTATGAGCTTTCCACCTGTTTTGATTAATAGAGAAAGCTTAACAAGCCACTAAACGGAAAGCCTCCAACAACACTGGGATAAGGACCTTTAATGATCCTCTGATTATTGAGAAATAAAATGGCTGGCCTGACACACTTGAAAACATAAAACATATTTGAGGGAGATTTTAACATCGGGAGTTTGCGTGGTTATAAATGAGCCCATGGAGAAAAAGGGAGAAAAGCCCAATAAACATGTCAGGGTTACGATGGATCATCGTTTATGATTTACAGCACAGCGGAGTTCTGCTCTCTCTCTCTCCGCCACGGGGGATAGACAAATAAATCAGAAATTAAGAAGTTGTTCATAAGATGATTGCACCACCTATATTTTATTTTTATCTAACCTTTATTTAACTAGGCAAGTCAGTTAAGAACAAATTCTAATTTACAATGGCGGCCTACCCCGGCCAAACCCTAACCCGGACGACGCTAGGCCAATTGTGCACTGCCCTATGGGACTCCCAATCATAGCCAGTTGCGATACAGCCTGGAATCAAACCAGGGTTTGTAGTGACACTTCTAGCACTGAGACGCAGTGTCTTAGACCGCTGTGCCATCACTGAGATATATTTCATGCTGGCGTATTTCCTCACCGGTGCTGTACAGTACATACGCTAAAGCGGAAATGCTCCCCAGATGACCCGTCCAACCGACACCCCCCCCATATACTCTTGTTTATTTTCTCCCACCGCCCGGCAGCTCATGACACCACAGGATGCTGTGCCACTAGCACGTCAGCCTGATACTTTCATTGGAAATGTTATAGTCCAATGTTTTCCCACATTGACAGCCCAGGCAGCAGCGGAGTTCACATAAGACACAGTTACCCTTAGTGCGGCCGCTAACATCTAATCCACACGCTAAGTCTTAGCGACCTTTATCATTCATAAGTAGCTCCCCGGAGGTGATGATGACTCCTGACTGTGGGGAGCTGGAGTGTTTAAATAGAGCGTGACTTATTCAGACCAGAGGCCATGAGAACAGGTCTGTGGATTGGGAGAGTAGCAGTTTGATTGGGCTCTGTTTGATAGCGAGATCATTTCCACTGAGGTGTTCTCCTGCCTGCTCTCATCCTGTTCCCAGCCCTGTGCAGGCAGGATAAATGGACTGAGATATGCTGCTCATTATATATTATTATTCACAAGACATGGTGTATTATCATTGGCACAACAACTAGTTGTTGAGGGGAGGGAGCAGAGCTCTCTGGCTATTACTGATTGCACAATTAAATCATTTTGCTGTTCCATAGTGTCAGGTCATTTTTTTGTAGTTAAGGGTTGTGATACAGAGCAGTCTCTGTGGGTTCATGTGTAGGTGATGTGTGGTTCCACTTGAGCTATTCTAAAAAGACAAGGCGGCATACCATACAGTAGCTATGTCTTTTTAACTGATAACACAAGCAAAGGAGTACTTGGGAAAGATGGCTAACACAAACATTGTCATTGAGATCAACTATGGTTTTTGAGAGGCTTCCAATGAACAACATGGATCCAACCCCAACTTCTCCATGGTTATGACATGTTGTGTGCAGTAGACTGGCATCGTTTAGGCCAATTAACAACTGGTTTTGACAGTGGCACCAGTCACCACCCATCACACTGGATACATTAGCATTCGCTAATGTTAAATTAGATTAGCTAATGTTATGCTCAGAACAGGAGAACCACGGTTTAATTCTGCCTTCGTTCTTAGAGCATGGCTTGGCCTGACATTGGGTGGCTGTTTTTGTTGAGACGCCACGTGCCTGGTCGCCAGGCAACCGCTCTGTTTTACGAGGAGTTACTCACACAAAAGCAGGGGAGGCCTGATTGCTCAGCTAATTGATCTCCGCCAGAGATCACAGAGCTGCGCTCGTAAAAAGAGAGCGCTCCCCATGACATCACTGCGTAGCGAGGCGGAGGGGAGATGCCTTCCCAGACTGCCTCTGTGTGAGAGAGAGCCCACAGGGAGAGAGAGGAAGGGTGTCCCACTGAGATGGGGAGCAGGGAGAGAACACACACCCTGCTATTAAACCTGTGTTAGTAGTGGGAAATGGGAGCCCATTAGGGAGGCTTTGTTGTTGCTAAACACGGCCACAGGGGTTGGTGGCGTAAAGGAGATCCTATTAGTCCTCAGGCACACAGTGCTGTTCAACATACTTCACTTCTGACATTTTGCTGCCAGGCCAAAGGGCCTTTATAAAGGAGTTATAACATAGAAATTGGGGTCGCTTGAGCTAGGACACATAGGACAAGTGTTTTTCAGACTTTCAGTAAAACACAATGTACAGTCATTTAGAGTGCAAGTTCTCATTATGGTACACTATCATAGTCAGTGTCTGTCATGGTGTTATAAAACATTTGTGTTGTACTATACCTCAAAGTATAGGCAGTCTGATTCAAGTTTGATTGTAGCTTTTTATGACCATGTAGTGGCTACTGAAGTTTACATTTACCTTCAGTAGCAGGTCTTTAACATTCTTCCTGTTGTATTCTCTTGGCAAGAGTGATAGCTTAACGCTGGAAGGTTATCCTTGGGAGTTTTCCCTATAAGCTTACACTCTGACTTGGTATAAGGCAAGCAGTTACTGATAAAATCAGCATTTACCTTTCTGAAGACTAAAATGGGTTAAGCGTATTGACCCATGCATTGTCCTTTGACATAAGAGGATGCTTGGGTCCTTGGGTTGAATGGAAAAGCATCAGAATCAAACACCATTTCATAACACAGAAATCCATTTCATTAGCCTGGCTTATCTCTTCCATCTTCCATCTCAGGGCACAAAGTGCACTCTTGTGTGGTTTGGCAGGTCTTCAAAGGTTAAAGGTGAACTGAGTGATTGATCATCATGTCTCACTCAGTGCTGTCATGGTAACCAAGCACAAGCCATAGCCCCCCAGGGATTAGACATGTTGCCACTAATTGACTATCCTAATTACTTTAGTTTGATTACATCTGTCGTGTCTTTGGCTATGCCGGATTAAGTGATATGACATGCTAACTTATAAAATTATTTCTCTGTAATTAATATTACCTGATTAAGCTAATCATGTAAATGTAATTAACTAGAAAGTCGGGGCACCACGGAAGAACGTTTATAGAGCTGTTATCTTCCGAATAAACTCTTAAAATACTTAGTAATATTTTACATCGATAGCAGTCAATATTAACCCTTATCTTATTTTCAGTCTCATAATGAAAGTTGTAAATTCTTGGTTATCTTCACGAACCCTGGCTAACAAGTTGAATCAGCAATACAAAATTGGGTTTAATTATTTATTTACTAAATACCTAACTAATCACACAGAATTACAAATACACAGAATACCAATGATGTCATACAGAAAACGTCCCGGTGGACGGAACCTGGTTACACAAAGGAAAGGGGGTTGGGCTTGAATGAAAGAGCGGGAAGACTTAGGAACCACAAACAGCAGCTATGCTATCGTAAATACATTATCTTATGCATTCTAAATTACCGCCCATTTGGAAAAGGAAAATGCAATAAATATTTACTCTGAGCTGCGCTTTGGTAGATTGGTCGTAGATGCTGGCCGGGTTGGCCAACAGATCTTCCTGTACTCGGAACAATGTCTCTGGTGGTAAATTGGATACGTGGTGGTATCTTCATCTGTTTGTTAGATGGATCCGTCGTCCGTCCTTTCCTAGCCCACGTCGACAGCGGCAGCTGCTAACTCAACGGCTAGGAAGTATCACTTCTGTAGTGAATAAGCTCAAAGTTCATACCAGTTCATACCATAGCTCACGCCAAGGTTGGCTTAGTTCTGTCCTTGATATGGTTTAGTTAACATGTGTCCTTCTAACGTAGAGGCTGCAGACCTCCCGTACTGGAACAACCTGGTTATCTTTTCATCAAAGGCTTATATAGTGGAGAGGGGGGAAGGAGGTGTTTCATCGTTTATAACCCCTGTCTCTTCACAGGGTTGGGCCACTGATCGAGCAGGGCACTTTCCTTATGAAAACCCAATTCTCTCATTTGGAAGCTAAAATTACATTTAATCTCCTAACAAACAATTTCAATATCAAACATTTCAATTGCATAACAATTCCATGTGACTCTGATAACTAGAGGGTGTATACTTTCTCAGGTACAGTTTATGTCGTCCTGTCATCAATCATAATGTCCCAGATAACAATGAACTGACGTCCATACTCATTACGTTATCAAGCATATTTCCAACTGGTTTTATTACCAAAATATGGTTCCTTTCCCCATTTGTTTGATGTTCCCAGACTCTCTATATTTAACAGGACAGCAGTCCTTCAGTAGGGTCAGTAAGAGAGGGGAAGGGAGAAAGGTATTTATGGGGGGGGTCATAAACCTTACCCACAGGCCAACGTCATGACAGTCCCCCCATGTTGGGTTCAATCTTGCGATTAAACTGCATGTTGTAAACCAACATAAAAATGAACGTGGGTTGTCCTGGTTGTGGATCATCGTTGTGGTCCCCATCTGGCGGTCGACCCGGGTAGGTTGTCTGCAAATGAAGAAGTCCGCTCCAAGGCTGGGCAGCAGATGTCCAGTTGGTGGTTGCTATTGCAGTCCCCCCTCTGGTGGTCGACCCGGGTAGGGTCTCTGCAAATGAAGAAGTCCTTTCCATGGCTCGGCAGCGGATGTCCGGATGTCCGGATCGCCGTTCCGGACCCGTCGTCTGGTCGTCCAGACTGGAATATCTGGGCAGTAACTTAGGCAGATGTTAACAACGCACACACACTCATGAAATATATCATTACATTTCCCCCCAAATGAGCGGCGTTGTGGCACTAACTGATGGTTGTATGGGGGAGTTGTTTATGGCTCTATCACTTTCTATGTGCCGAAGAAAATGAAACAAAATGAATGAAAGCATAAACAAAACAAAATATAGTTATCCCACCTTAATCATCTAACTGGACTGTATTCTATCTACGTCCATGGTCTTGGCAAAATGACCCTATCCTGGCATTGTCTAATGACATATTTAGGGCTTTCCTAATTTGCGGGGTGGCGCTTAGGGTACTATCCTAAGTTGACAACTATATGATAAGTCTACAGCTGTAAGGCACTAGTCTACAGTGATGACCTATGGACTTCTGGTTAGAAAACTGGTGAGTGCTGTAGAGTCAAAGGCCTAGAAGTAAATGTTCAACTTTACTAAGGCTGGTATTTTGCTTGGACCCTTAAGTGATCCTAGCATAAATCCTAATTGGATGTTCCGTTGTGCATGTGCGTTTATGCTTACACAATCGCGCATGTCAAGGGAAGAAAACCAAGTATTCTGGCAGATTACAACTTGTTCAGAATGAGTCTGACGTAGTCAGGTAATTTTCAGGTCAATGCCTGGAGGTCAGTCAGAATTGGTGTCAAGGGAGTCTGTAGTAGTTTTCTACAAGTCACGGTGTCTTCCACTATTGTAGTGGCGTTAGGTATGAAGTCTATTTCATAGCTATGTTATCCACGGAGGAGCTAACCTCACGACGGAAGTACTCTAAGTATTAGACCAGTCGTACGTGGTGTGATCATGGTTCATGACTTCTAATAACTTTTCTCCTGAACGGAGGGTTCTATTTATTAGTGGCATGTGTTAACCATTGGAAGAGTGCACTGGAGATTCCCTTCCCCGTGTTGCACTCTGAGTGACTCCTATGTCGCTATTATCAATAGCAATTTAACTGGTGAGGTTACTAATCCTCTTACTGAGTGTTGCTGGACTGACTGTGGTATTGGCACTGGTATTGGTACTGGTATTCAAGGGGTCCAGTTGTCCTACCGATTTATTCTGAAATATTATCTACCGGAACACATGATTGGAACATATTACTAGTTGTATTGTAGTTGAACCTACACATGGCAAGGAATGATTATTGTTGCCATTTGTTTTGGAGGTGGACAAGTCCACTGGACTTCCTTTACGACCAGTGTGGTACACCTCAGAACTATCTTAGATGTGTTCTAAGATAATCCCCGTCTAGGGGCCTGTCTGCTCCTCACTGTTCTCATAGGGGAGTTTACAACTAGATTTGATTTATGCTCTGGCGGCCTCGTACGGTGTTGTCCATAGTCTCGACCCCCCCACCGGCCTCGATGAGGCTCATCATGGGTCTGGGCTACTATTCCCCCCCTTTGTGTCTCGGGACCCCCCCACCAGCGGGTGGTGTTGGTGTCCGAGGCGCAAACGAAAAGGTCGGACCCTATGTACGAGTTGTCAGTGGCCGCGTTATTATGAGAATGGCTGTAACCTTTCAACCAAATCTCCTGGTGTTTGTGCTTCAACACCCTCAGTGGCTGTCGAGGTCTGTCAGTCACCACCGCGTCCGCGTGTGGCAACCTCTTCAGTACCTGCGAACTGAGACGAGGATATCGGTCTGTGATATCGCAAAGTGTTTCACCAGTGGGAGTCATCGGGTCAGTTGCTGGACTGACGCCATTAGTGTCATTGTAAGGGGTGACAGTCCCCAACAAAGCAGAAGGTGTAGTATCATCGGAAGCAGAGTGTACTCTGCGCATCAATGTTTTTCTTGCTGAGACGGCCGCAGTGCTTGAGGAAGTGTCCGAAGGGCAAGAGAAGTTGATCTCAACTACTGTATTGCACGACTGCAAGAAGGAGGGAAGTTGCTCATTCACAGAGACAGCTGGCTCGAAATCATGAAAAGAATGGTCAATCAGGTTGGCTGATGGAATGTGTCGAGATATCGTAATATCTCCTTGGATCGGATTCTGCACCAAGAGGTTTCTAAACGTCTTTTTCCCAAGGGGTGCTTTCGACAGATACCCCTCGTGAAGGACTGCGTTGCAGCTAGCGTTAGGGGAAGACAGTGTGGTCAGTGGAGAAGGCACTGTGGCCTGTGACCATACCTGGTTGGTTTTCCAATCCATCAATGGGAGTAACCGATCCATCAAGTCTGATCCAAGTAGCAGGGTTACAGTTTCGAGGCTGGTAACATACACAGGGTGAACGAGCGATACGTCCTGGAAGTGTAGTTTCAGCATGACTCTCAATGTGAGAGGCGAGGTAGTCTGAGTGACCCCTCGAAGTTTAGTGTCGCATCGTTCCACTTTTAACCAACGTTTAGTTGGCTTCAAAGCCCTTTTTAGATCATCAAACAATGTTTGAGAGATGAGTGATATTGTCGCACCCGAATCAATTAGCGCATGACAAGCTAAGCAGTCCTCCAGGACTGTTTCCAGGTATGGCCGTTTAGATTCGTGGTTAGTGGACATATTCCCCACAAAGTGGAGTGGTCGTTCGCAACGACGTGGTGTGCCATGTCTGTTCAAGATGGAAGCAGATTGACTTTTCCAATTTTGAGTGGGCTTGGCTTTAACGAAGCGTTTGACCTTTATCTTCGCAACTTTTGTATCAGAGTCTATAGACAGAGCCCGGGGGCTTGTTTCTTGATCAAGCCGGCCCTGGATAGGGTCTTGAATGAGAGCGGGAGAAATTTGAACTTTAACGTCAATGCTATGGGTGTTAATTCCTGCGGACCTGGTGTCCGGTAATTCCCCGTCTAGTCCTTGTGACTTATCTTTTACCCTTTTCTCAAATTGTTCTCGCTTAAGTTCTTCCCGTAGTGGGACTTCTGGAGAACTTTGGTCTACGTTTTGATCGTCCTTCAACCCTTTGTTACCCTTGTGCTCTGACACTTTTTGTGGGTTGGGTGCAGGAACGTAGCGAACGGGTCGATTGTAGCGGTAGTCATGTTGATGGCTACGTACTTTACATTTATTTCGACCGCGGAGGTTATTGGAACCATGGTTTCGTGGTAGAAACTGTTGTTGTGCGTCATCTCTCGACGCTCCAATACCTGATAATTCACCCTCTAACTGGAGTGAGTGCTCCTGGTCAAACTTCAAAACCGAGTGGTCAGGGTTCTTAGTGTTGCAAGCTTTTGATGCCTCAAAAGCTGTGCTTGCAAGCTCTCTGAGTTGTAAGATAGGCAAGCCAACGTGGGCTGCAGGGCCCAAGTAGGTAATGAAGGTGGGATACATGTTCGACAGAAACATTTGTTTGAATGGTAACAGCTCTTCCATTCCTGTTTCCGTGAGTAGGCCAAAGTAAGCTGAACGAAGCCTATGATAGAAAGCTTGTGGGTGTTCGTTCCGAGCTTGTTTGACCGTGTTAGCCAGTGAGCTATCGTGTTTGCGAGTCGCAGAACCACTGAATTCTAATTTCAAAGCTGTGGCAAGTTTAGCGTAGTCATTTAGCACGTGTTGCTGTTGTAGGCGAATGAACCTCGTCACGTGTCTATTCGACGTTCGCTTCAACAGGTAAACCCTGTCAGAACCCGTAGCATTCGGGTAGCCACCCAACGCGTCCTCTATGTCAGCTAGGAACGTCTCAGTATCGTTTGGCTGACCTGGAACGGGGTCAAAGGTGGGGAAATTCTTGACGAGTTTGTCAAGGTATTCCGCGCCAAGCGGGCGGAGAGGGTTGGCTTCATCCTGTGGAGAAATTGGGGCCGACAGGCCAAGAGGAGAAGCCAAGCTTTGGCTTTGTTGGCCAAGAGGCTCCATATTACTCAGTGCCGAATGGCAAAGAGGAGAAGACTGAGGGACACATGATGGAGGCAATGTCTGAAACCTATCGTCTTCACTCCTTTGAGTACCGGACTCCGGTTGCTTGGATGGGTAGTCATGCTGTAGAGCGTGACCATTCTGGACTTCCTCCAGATGGTACCTAAGGGTGGTCTTCTGCTGCATTGCAGAGTCCACTTGAGCGCTTAGAGTACCAATTTTGGACACGTGAGTGTCACACCTGCTCCTTTCGGTCTCAAACTTATCTGTCATGGTTTGCAGATAGAGGTCTTGAGTACGGAGCGAGAGATTCAGTGATGAGATTTCCTCTGCTTGCTTAGAAATCAATATTTCCATCCTCATCACCTGAGTTCTCTCATCATTCATTTGGTCAGCAACTTCAATAAGTTCTGCTAATTTATCATCCAACTTTGTCACTGTGTTCATTAACTGATTGTCTTTGGTCTGCAGCGCTTTGAGGAGCACCGTGTTATTTTGAGTAACATTCAACAAAACAGCATGCATGTTGTCAAGTTGAGCGCTCCTGTTTGTAGATAACTCTTCAGATTTATCTAGTTTGGCGTGGACATCATCGTATTTAGTTTTGGCTAAATCGAGTTGTTCCTGTAGCATATGATTTTGTTCCTGTAGAAAACGATTTTGTTGAAGAGCTTGTGCTCGTTCATCGTCATAAGTATTTGCAATTACTTTTAATTGTTCCGATTTCAAACGCAGTTCCTCGACTAGCAGAATGTTTTCATTTCCTGCTTTTGTCAATAGTTGCTCAGTTCTCTCCACCTTTGCCCTCATGTTAGCCATGTCTTGCACGTGCTTCAGCTGCGCACTGTGGTATTGGATCGATGCCAACCTTTGATGGCGATACATAAGTGCTAAAGTGGAGAGAACCGTCACAAAGCCTGTGTTTGATGGTTGATTTTGGAAAGCGTTCGCAATTTCGGCTGATTTTTCACTAATGGCATAATTAGGGTTGGTATCGCTGCTGAGGTCAGAGATCAATCCTTTTATGGGTGGAGGTTCCCTAATTAGCGGAGGAGTGGTGACCACCTCCTTTGGTAGCTTGCACATTATTAGAAAAATTTAGAGGAAAAATGTTCCTATTTTTTTTTCAATGTTTGGGTTTGGAATTCATTGGAAGCTGCAAAGACAAGTTTAATCTATTTATAGATGTTGACGAACCATCAGTACTGTACCAGTAATGTAGAAGTTGGATGTGAATGAATTTGCAAAAGCAAATTGAATGAATTAATCAATGCCAATGATTAATCCTACCTGGGTAGGCTATCTGGGTATTAAACTTGAATTAACCTTAGAGGTTGCTTCATCCAGGTTAATATGAGAAGTTTTAAAAGTGTCTCATTTGATTGGAAGAACATTAAGGTATGTTCAACAATTTAACTTATTAAATTGAATGAGATGATAATCCATACAATCTCCATTGATTGGATATCATAAGTGTAAACAGTAGATCAAATGTTGGGAACACTCCCCGCTATGGTACACTTCTTCCTTGGGCCGAAGCCACATGGGATTCCCGCTGGGGCGGGACTTCTGTCAGTACTGGATTACTGAATGGGTTTTGCAAAAACCAAATTTTACTGATTGATCAATTTTAATGATAAATCAAACCTGTATAGGCTATTTGGGATTTAAACTTTAATTAACCTGAGAGGTTTATTCACCTAGGTTAATGTGGAAAAAAGATTACAATGTCTCATTTAGAAAACTCATCAATTTGGATATTATTTAAAATTGAGAATGTAAATCTGGCAATTTCACTTATTAGTTCAATTGAATAAGACATCGATATCCGTCTGGATATCACGAGTAACGACTTGAGTGTCACCTGACTAATTCTAATTGAAGGAAAGTACTGGTGACTCTTCAGAGGTCTGCTGGCACACGTTGAAATCCAACTCAAGTCGGATGAATTACAATGTGGCACAAAACAACATGGCTGTTTTCCCTTTTGTTAGCTTAGCATCTCGAGCAAGCTAATGCTACTTGATGCCTGAAAAATGCTCAACCTAGGATTCCCTTGGCAAGGGAAAGGTTTTACTTATAACGTATTATGTTCAAACCCTTTTCGGCGATATTTGACGATGTTTTAACCGGAACTCGCGGTAAACAACAAAATGCACCGTGGTCTACTCGCATCGAAACGCGAGAGAGACAGAGAGATACTTATCGCTGGTCAAGCTAATCTCTCCTAAATTTCAATCGGCTGGCTCTTTGTCCTCGCTCGAGAAATGAATAATGACCTAGCAAACACGCGTCTGAAACGTGAGAGGCAGAAATACTTAGCGTTTGGCCAAACGCGCTATTTCTCAGATAGCTTTATCAGTCCTCCTACAGAACTGTATAGCTTATGCTCGCCACTGACTACCTCAGAGCACAACACGGAGGCGATTCTCCAGAGCACACACGCACCAATAATTCCGGTCTACACTTCCCATAATGTATATAATCAACTTGGTATATTATGTAATCTGCTTTTCAATTTTATATAGGCTGAATCAAAATGAAAGCTTCATCCTATTTTAGATTCCTCGCACGGGGGCTCCATTATGTCGTGTCTTTGGCTATGCCGGATTAAGTGATATGACATGCTAACTTATAAAATTATTTCTCTGTAATTAATATTACCTGATTAAGCTAATCATGTAAATGTAATTAACTAGAAAGTCGGGGCACCACGGAAGAACGTTTATAGAGCTGTTATCTTCCGAATAAACTCTTAAAATACTTAGTAATATTTTACATCGATAGCAGTCAATATTAACCCTTATCTTATTTTCAGTCTCATAATGAAAGTTGTAAATTCTTGGTTATCTTCACGAACCCTGGCTAACAAGTTGAATCAGCAATACAAAATTGGGTTTAATTATTTATTTACTAAATACCTAACTAATCACACAGAATTACAAATACACAGAATACCAATGATGTCATACAGAAAACGTCCCGGTGGACGGAACCTGGTTACACAAAGGAAAGGGGGTTGGGCTTGAATGAAAGAGCGGGAAGACTTAGGAACCACAAACAGCAGCTATGCTATCGTAAATACATTATCTTATGCATTCTAAATTACCGCCCATTTGGAAAAGGAAAATGCAATAAATATTTACTCTGAGCTGCGCTTTGGTAGATTGGTCGTAGATGCTGGCCGGGTTGGCCAACAGATCTTCCTGTACTCGGAACAATGTCTCTGGTGGTAAATTGGATACGTGGTGGTATCTTCATCTGTTTGTTAGATGGATCCGTCGTCCGTCCTTTCCTAGCCCACGTCGACAGCGGCAGCTGCTAACTCAACGGCTAGGAAGTATCACTTCTGTAGTGAATAAGCTCAAAGTTCATACCAGTTCATACCATAGCTCACGCCAAGGTTGGCTTAGTTCTGTCCTTGATATGGTTTAGTTAACATGTGTCCTTCTAACGTAGAGGCTGCAGACCTCCCGTACTGGAACAACCTGGTTATCTTTTCATCAAAGGCTTATATAGTGGAGAGGGGGGAAGGAGGTGTTTCATCGTTTATAACCCCTGTCTCTTCACAGGGTTGGGCCACTGATCGAGCAGGGCACTTTCCTTATGAAAACCCAATTCTCTCATTTGGAAGCTAAAATTACATTTAATCTCCTAACAAACAATTTCAATATCAAACATTTCAATTGCATAACAATTCCATGTGACTCTGATAACTAGAGGGTGTATACTTTCTCAGGTACAGTTTATGTCGTCCTGTCATCAATCATAATGTCCCAGATAACAATGAACTGACGTCCATACTCATTACGTTATCAAGCATATTTCCAACTGGTTTTATTACCAAAATATGGTTCCTTTCCCCATTTGTTTGATGTTCCCAGACTCTCTATATTTAACAGGACAGCAGTCCTTCAGTAGGGTCAGTAAGAGAGGGGAAGGGAGAAAGGTATTTATGGGGGGGGTCATAAACCTTACCCACAGGCCAACGTCATGACACATCTCTGTAGTAAAATCAGGCCACCTGGGCTCATCTGCTTCCATCTCTACCCTTTAAGCCAACCATGTCAAAGTGTGAAAAATAACTGTGTTGGTCAACATGCAGTATTTCCAGGAACTGTCCAAAAACTGTCACTGTGGCGACCCTCTTGTCCAGTTCTTCCATGTTCTTCATGGATGAGCAATATTTCCATCAATGCCTGTGTGCATTCCTTCTAGAAGAGAGAGCTACTGAATGCCCAGTGTCAGTGGTATGGTGTGAGGGGCCACTAAGGGGGACAATGCAGATGTTGGGCCTTCCAGCGTAGAGAGGTCAGAGTTTCCATTCAGTTCCTATAGCTGAGGAAGGAACTGAGCCAGGTGCTGCTTCCACTACAGATGAACCCCAGCCCCAGGGTCGTTCATCACTGCATCCTGTTAAAACCTCCTCCCTCACCGCCTCCAATGTGTGTCTCAATAAAAACAAATGACACATGCTGAAAGTCCTCGTGTTCAAACAGTTGTCTGTCTCATCCTGTCAGCTCTGCTCAGACAGATCAGTCTTTATACGCTCTTTATCTGCACTCTCGCTTGTTTACTTATTTGTTAGCATTACGCCGAGGTGACGGGTTGCTATGGAAGAACATCAGGGCCGTTGGCTGAATCAGTCCTTCCAATATGAGACGTTTCTATTTTTTTTTTTACTGTTTCTGTCTTTTCACCCCAGCTCAAGTCATCAAAAGCATTCCGGAAACTCGTAAAATGATTCATCATCTGGATAGCTCATTCCAAAAGGCCTTTGTTGTTTTTTCTCCCTCATCAAAATAGCAGCTGCTCCAGCAATGTGCAATCGAAATATTTATTGTAGGAAAATGTTGAGTATGTCTGGGGCATGAAGCTGAGAGCTTAAGGGTGACTGATCTAACGGGAGTGTCCCACAGAAGACGTTCAGGGGCGTTTGTACCATTAAAGTCATGCAGTATGTATCAACAGACCAAATGCACAGTTGGATCTTAATTCAGTGACAAATCCCTTGGCCCAAAGAAATGGAGGCATATTACAAGTAGTGTTTCGAGGCATGTCTGCTGATTTTTGCATGTTTTTGGCACCAAAATGTATAATATATGCGTTTCTCTATTAAACCAGATATTTATGACAATAATGTATTAGAACTTCATAAGAGTAATGTAGGAGTGATTTTCAGTCGGTTGTGATGGCAACATATTGTATCATCCACTTAAAGCTATTGCTATAATTCTTAATGAGCCAAATAGTGACTTTCATGTCCCTTTCATTGATGATATACTGTAATACCATAGGTTCTCATCCTTAATAAAACATAACGATCGATTCATTATGCTTTCATAAATCAGGCATGCTATTAGTCACTTGTAATTTTTATTGATTTAGTTAAATAGTTACTTGACTTAACTATGACTTCATATATTACAGTTCCATTGTGATTTGGATATTTATGGGGGAATGAGTGGGAACACTTTGATTTCATAAGTGCTTTATGAATGTTAATGAATACTTGTGACTCATTTTCTGAAGCTTCACCCACACACCACGCAGGTGTTATGCAAGTATTATGCAGGCATCATGTAGGCATCATGTAGGCATCATGTAGGCATCATGTAGGCATCATGTAGGCATCATGTAGGCATCATGCAGGCATCATGTAGGCATCATGTAGGCATCATGTAGGCTCTGTAACAAGCATTTTCAATGAAATGTCACAAGTTTATTTTTCTCTAATTTCAACTAAAACTGTTTATTGGTGTAACTTCACATGATGCCAGGATTTGTTTTACCAGCACATTGAAACAAATGCTGTTTAACAAACTGCATAGCTCATAAAATGTCCTATAAACATGTGCAAAGTATACACCTATTCTAATTGGGAAATCACTAGGTTCCTGAGGGCATGGCCAATCAAGACTTCAATAAACCAGACTTCAATAAACAAGACTTCAATCTCTGAGTGTAGACTCTCACAGTTAGACCTGATGCACAGCCACCGCACCGGGAGGTTTACAGTAACCAATGTGGTAGTCTCTACAGTTAGACCTGATGCACAGCCACCGCACCGGGAGGTTTACAGTAACCAATGTGGTAGTCTCTACAGTTAGACCTGATGCACAGCCACCGCACCGGGAGGTTTACAGTAACCAATGTGGTAGTCTCTACAGTTAGACCTGATGCACAACCACCGCACCGGGAGGTTTACAGTAACCAATGTGGTAGTCTCTACAGTTAGACCTGATGCACAGCCACCGCACCGGGAGGTTTACAGTAACCAATGTGGTATGGGAGGAAAACAAACCCAGCGCTCAGAAATATCAACCTATTAAAATCAAGTGTTGTCATGGAAATACGGCATTCCTGGACAAAAGGAACACCTATGTGAGAATTCTGTACATTGACTACAGCTCAGCATTCAACACCATAGTACCCACGAAGCTCATCACTATGCTAAGGACCCTGGGACTAAACACCTCCCTCTGCAACTGGATCCTGGACTTCCTGACAGGCCGGTAAGGATAGGCAACAACACGTCTGCAGCGCTGATCCTCAACACTGGGGCCCCTCAGGTGTGTGTACTTAGTCCCCTCCTGTACTCCCTGTTCACCCACGACTGCATGGCCAAACACGACTCCAACACCATCATTAAGTCTGCTGACAACACAACAATGGTAGGCCTGATCACCGACAACTATAAGACAGCCTATAGGGAGGAGGTCAGAGAACTGGCAGTGTGGTGCCAGGACAACAACCTCTCCCTCAATGTGAGCAAGACAAAGGAGCTGATCGTGGACTACAGGAAAAGGCGGGCCGAACAGGCCCATATTAACATCAACAGGGCTGTAGTGGAGCGGGTCGAGAGTTTCAAGTTCCTTGGTGTCCACATCACCAACGAACTATCATGGTCCAAACACACCAAGACAGTCGTCAATAGGGCACGACAAAACCTATTCCCCCTCAGGAGACTGAAAAGATTTGGCATGGGTCCCCAGATCCTCAAAAAGTTCTACAGCTGCACCATCTAAGAGCATCCTGACTGGTTGCATCACCGCCTGGTATGGCAACTGCTCGGCATCTAACCGTAAGGCGCTACAGAAGGTAGTGTGTATGGCCCAGTACATCGCTGGGGCCAAGCTTTTTGCCATCCAGGACCTGTATAATTGGCGGTGTCAGAGGAAAGCCCATAAAATTGTCAGAAACTCCAGTCGCCCAAGTCATAGACTGTTTTCTCTGCTACCACAGGGCAAGCGGTACCGGAGCGCCAAGTCTAGGACCAAAAGGCTCCTTAATAGCTTCTACCCCCAAGCCATAAGACTGCTGAACAATTAATCAAATGGTCATCGGACTATTTACAATGATCCCCCCCATTTGTTTTGTACACTGCTGCTACTCGCTGTTTATTATCTACGCATAGTCACTTCACCCCCACCTACATGTACAAATTACCTCAACTAACCTGTACCCACGCACACTGACTCGGTAACCCCTGTATATAGCCTCGTTATTGTTATTTTATTGTGTTTATTTTGATTATTTTTTACTTTAGATTATTTGTTAGATATTTTCGTAACTCTTTTTTGAACTGCACTGTTGGTTTAGGGCTTGTAAGTAAGCATTTCACGGTAAAGTCTACACTTGTTGTTTTCGGCGCATGTGACAAATAAAGTTTGATTTGATTTGGATACCTCGGAGAGAATGTGACACGTATATGAATCTCCTCAGGGTACTGATGTTGTGTTTTTCTCAGATCACTGACAGGGTGAGGATGAGAGGCTTGTTTGGCTTGGCACACATCATCCTCTCATAATATGGGCCACTATCATTATGGGCCTTCACTGACTGAGGGACTAATTGATCCCGGATAAACAATAATTCACTGGAATTCCTTTCCTCTTCATCCTTGAACAAGCGCAACATTCCTCTCAATACAAATCACAGGCAGCCGTGTACACAGAGTGTTTGGTTAACGTCAGACACCTGGTGACAGGTAGGTTATGTGTGTCTGTGGCAGGGAGGTGCTGAGTCTCTGCAACAATCCAGAACCTGCTATCAATACAGGGCATGTATGGCCTTGAGATTCTCTCACAGAACACAGAATATTAATCCACCTACAGCGAGCTGTGGGATGATTCATCATGTCAGCGTCTCACACCTACCATGTCCTTCACTATGCAGTATTACAACACTTGAAGATAAATCGATTGAAAGGATGTACCTCTAAGTATGTTCTACAGTGCTTCAAATAACAACAAAAAGGCACTACGTTTAGACTACACTGCCAGGTATGTAGCCACTGTTACGACCTCTATTATTGATCTGAAACTACAGAAATCACATTTCCTCCCATAATTGGACAACATTTACACTGTTATTGAACACATATTTAAAACTAGGGAGATTTTGTTTGTTTCTTCACTTGTTGTTTTGTTGTCAGGCTTCCCAGTTGTAAACACAACAGTGTGTGTGATAGATGCTGTGAGGGATATTTTGGGCCAGCTGGTCTAAATATAGCTTATCAGTACTTGAGGCCTGGGCACTGAGGGACAATTAGCGGAGTGATTGGAGAGCTGGCCAGGGAAGTGTGTAGGAGATAGCACAGCGCTCATTTGGAGAGGCTGGGGAAAGCCAAGGAGATAACGCTTATTAATCACATGATGCAGACATTCTCTCACACACACACATAGACACCACAACGACACCACACACAGTGGGTCACACACAGGCTGAAGCAGTCTTGTATACACACAGTCCGCACAAAGACGTGCTGCTTGTCAAAGTAATGGGAGATTTGGCCTATATTGCATGCAGAATGCATGTGCCCAGATACTTACCTGGTATTTCTTATCTCTCAACTTTCATCTGACTCACTGTGAAGATTAAAGTTACAGTACCAGCATACAGGTAACTGCCAAAATTAAGGAAACACTTGAGTAAACGAGGGATACAAAGTATATTGAAAGCAGGAGCTTCCACACAGGTGTTAACGTTAACGTCTCATGCTTAACGTCCCATGCTCATGTATAAAAAGGCCCACTTACCCATTATTTTGGTTACCATGGCTAGAAGAAGAAATCTCAGTGGCTCAATGCCCTTGACACTTTATGTTGGTGTTTCCTTTATTTGGGCATTTATCTGTAGGATGTTTTCCTCTGGTAAGAAAACTAAGAGCATTCCATTCCATTTCCCATTCATAAAAAATCCCATTACATTTGTACTCACACGTCCACCCAAAGTGGAGATAACATCTGGGATAAGAAGGCGGTTAAGAGGGAGGGAGGGCGCTTCAAAGCTCCGGGGGTCTGGTGTGCTCTGAGTGTGCTGATCGGCCCTGGGGTTTGAGGTGTGATAAGCCCATGACAGCTGCCAAACACCTCGGTTTGTGTGTGACTGTGTGTGTTTAAGCCCCAATTTAGAGGAAGCAGCCCTGAATCCCACCCACCTGGCAACCCTGGTCCCCAATGGCAGGTGTGAGTTGGTTGGTACGTGATTGGGAGCGCTGATGAACGTGTAGCATATGTGCCCTTATCGCTCAGATCTTGTGGCTATAACCTTAAGGCAGGGTGCACTGATGGAGAGATTATCCACAAATAAGAAACCATGTGGGCCTCTCCTCTTCCAGCCCTATCACAGCAGTACGTGCCTGGATGAGACTAAAACAGAAAAGCTCAAATGCAAGCCAAAAAATGGAAGTTCTTTCACAGTGCTTTGGAAGAGAGTATCACTAGAGCAGAGGTGTAAAGTCCACCCTGGCTCTAACACACAGAGAACTGATGAACTGATGAATGAATCACCATGTTTCATTTGGAAGTTATCCCTCATAATGTTATGACAATAAAACAACTAAGAGAGTTAGTAAAGGCTGCGAGATCTGTGGGAAAGGAAATCTCTCTCCTGACGTCACTAGGGGTCAGAGGTCAAATCTATAAGCAGGTGGAGGGGGAAGGAGAGCGTGGAGTCGGACCACACCATTTACTCTTAGAAACTGGATCGCTCACAGCCTGGCCAATCCATCTGTTTTCATAACTCATTGTCTCCAAATGACATGTCTGACCAGAGGACTTTGACCCACTGATGTCATTAAAGTAACAGTAACTTTCTCAGGGTCTCCATACACTACAGTTCACTAGCTGTTATTTGGTTCCCCTCCACTAGCTTTTTGGAAATTGGAAAGTAACATGGTCAACACCCTACCGTGATATACTGTACATGTGAATGAAATTGCTGAGTTCATCAGTTTTCAGTTCCAGCTTATGAAGCACTAGCCTAGCTGAACTACAAGGTTGCATGGTGGGAGTTTTTTTGTGTTGAGTGTTGAGGTTCAGGAGGCCAAAGTCTTCATTAAGTGTACTCAACACCTGTGTAAAAAGCATGCGAACCCACTGACCTCTGTGTTATTCTCCCCCTCGCCTCTCATTCTCTCCCCCTCTCTCCATCTTTCTGCAGCCTGCCACTGTAACCTGCACGCCCGGCGCTGTCGTTTCAACATGGAGCTGTACAAGCTGTCTGGGCGGAGGAGTGGCGGAGTCTGTCTCAACTGCCGCCACAACACGGCCGGACGCCACTGCCACTACTGCAAGGAGGGTTTCTTCCGGGACATGTCCAAGGCCATCTCCCACAGGAGGGCCTGCAAAGGTACAGTACCTGAGCTGGGCTGGGCGTCTGCTGGGTGTGCTGCTCTAAATGGCTGCATGACACCCAAACCTCACGCTAGTTGATATTCTGCTTCAGTTTTGGACTTTCTTGATGTATGTTGTTGGAAAACAAGTCAAATTGTTCTGCCATGATATCTAGAAATTAAAGAAATTATCAGTAAGAAAAAAGTCTTCCAACAATCTTTTGATAACTTTATTGCGTATAACTTTCCACTACTTCACTACTATGTATTATTATGTTAGACAGGTGAAAGAGAGTTGTAAAGACAAAAGCTCCCAGCTGTGCCAGTGTGAGTGTTGCTGACCTGTGTGACTCTGGTATTTGGAGTCTAGTGGGATTTCCATGACAACACAAGCAAAACAAACTGAGTGATGTGTGAGCTGATCCGCTGTACAGTTGAGTGGAAACAGATCTCGCTATCATCCCCCATCTCCACACACACACACACACTCACAGGTGTGAGCACATAAGTCAGGTTTGAGTCCATGCTGTTCAGGATTAGTGTGTGAGGAGAGAAAAGCTTCACTCCCTCTGTCTCCCTGCACCGTGGGGAGAGAAGCCAGGCTCTGAAGAACTGAGCAAACAAGCACCTGTCACTCACACACACTTACACTTACACACAGACACACATGAAATCACACAAACACCAGCACAAGTAATAAAAAGCATATTTTGCGCATTTACCTCAAATGCTTTAACTTCTACCTCCGTGCCTTGTCCAAGTCATACGTTGTCTCTCTCAAATAGAGGTTACAGGTTACAGTAATAACAGCATTTCCTTTGAAACAATGTAGTTGGAGTATCTTTATCACTAAAACAGGGTAGGATCCCAACACTCGGCCCCTAGTGTCCAAATTTTAATAGACTTTATTTGCTTAACTTGGAGAGCTATAATGAATCGCCCTACATTTCTGTGAATTGTAACGGGGGAGGGGGAGAACTCAGAGGATTTCTCTGGGAAAAAAGATGAGTGGCTAACAATAGAAGTGAGGTCTGCCATGGAATTCAGGAGTTGATTCAAACAGTCTCTTTGAACAAGCCAACCATTTCACCTCAGCATCAGATCCACCAA
This sequence comes from Salmo trutta, assembly GCF_901001165.1. Classification (NCBI taxonomy): domain Eukaryota; kingdom Metazoa; phylum Chordata; class Actinopteri; order Salmoniformes; family Salmonidae; genus Salmo; species Salmo trutta. The sequence goes on from NC_042988.1 coordinate 20,404,408, forward strand.
CATCACACATTACCCTGAACTGGATGATTTCTAGTCTTTCCAAAGAGTTATAATACAGCAATATCCTACACTCTTAGAAAGAGTTATTCGGCTGTCCCGATAGGAGAACCCTTTTTGGTTACAGGTAGAACCCTCTGCGGAAAGGGTTCTACTTGGAACCGAAAGGGTTCTACCTGGAACCGAAAGGGTTCTACCTGGAACCAAAAAGGGTTCTTCGAAGGGTTCTCCTATGGGGACAGCCGAAAAATAGTTTCATGTTTTAGATACAGTAGCACCTTTTTTTCTAAGAGTGTAATATCCTCCTTGTATGAAAGACAGAATATTGTTTCAAGTCGTTTGTTTTCCGGTCCGATTACAACATCTCAATGTGCTGTATTACACTGGGACCCAGCTTGCGCTTCAGTGACAAGTGAGTGACTCTGTGCAGACCCGCATATTGTGGTCTCCAACCACAGCCGTGGCTGCATTCCTATTGGCTCAGAGCGGGTTCTCGGAGTACCTATTCTCCAGTGCCCTTCAGCCTGGCACACCACTGGCCAATTAGTCACAGGAACTGCAACATATTACATTTCCTACTGCAGACCACAAGGGACATCCACTCTTAACTCACACTGACTATTCCAAGTCTCACGGAGTGAAAGTATCAACACAGTCCACCATCATGTATATAAAACTCAGCCACTTACCCAGACTGTTTTGGGGTCGTTTCACAGTGGTGGCTGTCAGAGTTCACACCTAATTGGAGTTCAGGGCAAATGTAGTTCATGTTGTGCTGTTGTTCTTAACACATTTCATGGCTCTTCTGTATTTCTCGAAAGTGACTAATGGTTGGGAGCATCATTATTTCACTGCACGCTGCCAGGCCAAACATTTTTACAGTCTATATTTGGGATGCAGTCAAGGGAGGGCAGAGGATGAAGCTATGGGCAGGTTAGTGTTACAGAGGTTCTCTCCTTCCCTAATGAGCTAACCACATACAGCAACCTGTCTTAGGCTTTCTAGAGGGCTGTATCAGTAACCTGAAGGCTTCCAGCTCTGCCCCAACATTTACTCTGTTCCATACTCTGGGATCAAACCCAAACAGCCGGATTGCTGCGCTCTCCTCAGGTGACAAACTCAGCGCTTTGTGACATCAGTTAGGGCCCATGGTATTTATTGTTCAACTCAGCCAACCATCTCGCTCTGCTGTTTTTGGACAGGAAACACAATGCTGTGCCAACACAGCCAGGAGGAAGTCTGCATTCATTCTCCAACCTGAACCCCCAAAATGGAGGATCACCACTCTCTGAAAGGTGGAGGTTACAAAATAGACCCCTCCGCCTTATAAGCCGAAACACCGGCGTCTCCAGTGGCAGTGTGGAATGCCTCATGTTTTATTTCCCAGATTAACGACTTCATCCCTCATCAAGCGCAGTGTAAACACGGCTCTCAGAGCGCAGCGCGGCCCCCGGCGGCCCCCAGCTCTAACGGTTTTATTCCCAGTCCTCTCATCCGCTCAGCCGTATAAGCCTTTCACCAGGCCCAGGGAGCCCACAGCAGTGGAGCAGCCACATAGTCCACTGAATTACACTCCCCCTCAACCTCTCAGCATTGCTTTACCTCCACACCGCAGGGAAATTAATTAATCTTTCCAGTGAGTTCCCAGTGTAGCACTCAGAACATTAAGAGCACAATGCAGTGGTTTGCGCTCAGAGGAAGAGGACTAGATGGTGGCGGATGGATTGAGTGGAGACACAGTGGTGCATCTCTATTGTGATGTGTGGTTAGTGGCATCTCTGGAAGTAATATAAAGTAATACAAAAACAAGAGTTATTTTAATGTGGCTTTCAAGTACAATCCCTTAAAACCCCTTAAGAAATAGACACACATCTTTAGAATACACGTGGATGTTACCCACATGCCACCGGGAGGGACAAGAGTGACCTCATGTTTTATTTTACATTTTTGGTCCCACCCTGCATTAAAAAGTCATTTGTAAATGCTATAGAAGATAATGCCCATGAAATCAACAGAAAGCAAGATCAAGCCTACAGTTTCAGTCCATGTACTGTACAGTTTAGAATCCTGTTTCTAAATTAATGGGAATATTTACTGTATTCCTGACGTAAGAACCACAATAACATTCTGATTGGTAAGATGGAGGACTTGATTAGAAACATGACTTTTCATTCATGACCTTCTTGTTTTTTTGTTTTTTTTTGGACAGGATTGTTTTATGCTGATTTTATTATACCTCAATAAAATGTGTCAAACAAACTTGACAAAATGTACTTATACTGCAAATTGAGTAGAAAGAGGACAGAAAAGTTTTTGTTTTTATATTTAACAAGTGACTTCTAATATTCATGAAACCCATTGAATCCCAGCTAATAACACCCAACTCCAGCCTCTGTCAGACCACTTGAAGCTATTTTCAAATGACTCTTCAGCTACATAAAACACATACAACTCTAATGGAGAGAGCTGGGCTCCAACTTCAAACACAGGCTTTATGGTAAACGTTTGGCAGAGCACATGCACAAAACTAAATTCTCACATTTAATGTGCGATCCTCCTGACTAACAACTTAAACAGACAGCTTTGAAGTGTGTTCCACTCTCCCATTAATGGGGAACATTATTCAGGATATATTTGCGAGGAGCTCTTTGCCAAAAAGCTTTAGATTGTAAACTCAATCTGAGAGGCGCACAGGCTCTGCTCTGCCCGCCGTGGATCACAACGCTCCACAGAGAAAACACAAAGACTGGTCACGCACGGCTCAAACACACGCACGGCTCAAACACACGCACGGCTCACACGCACGGCTCACACGCACGGCTCAAACGCACGCACGGCTCAAACACACGCACGGCTCACACGCACGGCTCAAACGCACGGCTCACAAGCACGGCTCACACGCACGGCTCAAACGCACGGCTCACACGCACGGCTCACAAGCACGGCTCACACGCACGGCTCACAAGCACAGCTCACACGCACAGCTCACACATACACACACACAGGTGCAGTCTCAAAGTGCTAACAGCCCAGGCAGAACTGTGCAGTGAAATCTAAATGTGATATTATTTGATAATGTAATATACTGTTCCTCAATACTCATGCCTGATGGCAAGGCCTATAATCATTAAGGAAAAAGGGAGTAATTGTAATTTGTTTGAGGTCCCAGTCCCCATCTGTGGTGGCCTGTGAGTCACCTTAAGCTTGTTCAAAGCTTACTTTGAAGTTCAGAGAGTCAACATTGGAGGAACGAGAGGTACATGGAATTGAGAAGGATGCCTTACGCCTAATTGGTTTTAAACCAATACTAGTAAAGACCGAACAGATTTCATATCATCTCATCTCTGTTTTCTCCTGCTCTTTCCTCCTGACAGCGTGTGATTGTCATCCAGTTGGCGCAGCCGGCAAGACCTGCAACCAAACCACCGGCCAGTGTCCCTGCAAGGACGGCGTGACCGGCATCACCTGCAACCGCTGTGCCAAGGGCTACCAGCAGAGCCGCTCTCCTATCGCCCCCTGCATAAGTATGACTTGCCTCAGTATTAAGAGAAATGTCCTCAGACAGACCACACAGGTCAGCCCAACCATAGCCCAGCTAGTAACAACACTGGCCCCATCAATAGGAGTAGTCGCTGACAAGTACTCTATCGCACCAAAACCCATGCTTGTTATGCAGGAATTCATGGCCTGAGTTCATTTCATTTTGTTATTTCCCACTGTTCCTTTATTTCTTTGGATGGATATTTTACAGTTAGACCAGAGCTTAAGTAAACAGGGCATAATGTGTAGTCTAACATGGCCTTGTGAGTCGCAGCACTGTTAACAGCCCATCTCCCTATAAATCCACCCAGCCAGTCCAGGGTAATGATGACTGATATGTTTATTGGCAGTATCAGCAGCCCACAGATTCCAGCCTCTCGGCAATAAACGACACCTCCATACACAAGATGGGCTAATGGGTGGCTAGCACCGCCAACACAGCTGGCATGACCAGATAAGATAATGCGGATGGCTGGGACACATAGACATTTACAATTGGCCACCATTTATACAGCCGTTTCAATTGGTGACATTTCCGATAAAGTTGTATTTGGAAATTCAACAAAGCCATTGTGGAAAAGGAATCAGTGTGCTTGGCCAGGATCCACAGCGATAAAATCAATCTGTGAACCCACTGGAATAGGATTTCCTTCATTTCGTTGGGAAAGTAACAAATGTAGTGTAAAAAAGATGGAGGAAATGGGGGTCTTGAAAATTGAGCTGAAAATATTTGGTTTCTCGTATATTTTAGAGCTAAAATGTTTTAGGTTTAATAGCTTAATATTACATTTTTGTTATATCAAACTTCCTGACAACTTCAATTTTAACAAGGCCAGGGGCCCTGGCTCTCTGTACCTTACAATACAGCATGCCACGAATACAAGAGAGTGAAACTCAAATGGGAAACTGGCTATTCATGTGTATTCCAAGCACAATCTCTGTGTTCTAATCAGCAATCAATAACATGACAACCTATTAAGGAATACCTGAGAGTATATCACCAATGCTCTGAGGTTCATTTAAGCCCCAAGAAAGGCGAGCAGGAAATTGAACTGAGACGTTATAACAACTTTGTTCCTTTTTCCACATATGAAGCTGTCAAACTGAGTAGTGATGTGAAATGTCATTATGTTTGTGCTGTGGTTTCTCTGTTGCAGAGATTCCAGTTGCATCGCCCACCTCCACCTATACCAGCTCTGAAGAGCCCTTAGGTGAGTTTGTGACACTGTTGAGCCATGTGGTATCCACAGGGTATGGCAATTACTAAAGCATAACATAACAAATGTATTGTATTTTAGTACGAGCACAATTCATATCATTCCACAGTTTCTATTTTTTATGTTTTTCTATTTCTACATCTTATTTGGGTTCAGGGCCACCTTCATAATTGTAGTATTTTAAGGGTCACCTTCATAATTGTAGTATTTTACGGACCACCTTCATAATTGTAGTATTTTAAGGGTCACCTTCATAATTGTAGTATTTTAAGGGTCACCTTCATAATTGTAGTATTTTAAGGGCCACCTTCATAATTGTAGTATTTTAAGGGCCACCTTCATAATTGTAGTATTTTAAGGACCACCTTCATAATTGTAGTATTTTAAGGGCCACCTTCATAATTGTAGTATTTTAAGGGCCACCTTCATAATTGTAGTATTTTCAGGGTCACCTTCATAATTATAGTATTTTAAGGGTCACCTTCATAATTGTAGTATTTTAAGGGTCACCTTCATAATTGCAGTATTTAAGTGGATGTCTATGTGTCAGGAGATGTTAAATCCAGGTTTTTGGTCAGCTCTCTCTCCCCGGCCTCCCATTCTGTATTCCCACTCAGCCTCCAGCCCATAATCTGATTGCATGCTTCATTTGCACCAGTTTGTTTTCCAATCATCTCTCGCTGCGCTGAGAGGGAAGAGAACCCTTCCCTTGCTCACTTATTTACAGCCCTATTGTTGAAATGCACAGCTCTGAGTCTGCGTGCTATAGTGCAACACTGATTTGAAGTGACATACCACTGTAACATTTAGCTCATACTTTCAGTCACTGCTCAGTCCAAGCTTGTGAGGTAGATCCCCTGGCATGCGTATGAGGAGAAAAAGAGAGACCTGGAGCAAAGTATTGGTCTCTAAAAGCTGTTGCCTAAGCCAACTTGTTTTTGGTCCAACTTCTACTTAAATGGATACTAGCATGCCAGCAGATTCCCATAGATTTACAGTCATTGCTCTAATGCTAGTTAGCATTGGCTCGCGAAACTGCCTCTAACTTCCTTCTTACTGGACACAGAGACATCATTTGACTCTGGGGAAGTAGAAAAAGGGCCTCATTGCCCAAATCCCGAAGTATTCCTTTAAATTGCCATGCATGTAAAACATATAGGTTCTGTCACTTTTGATCATTAACATGGGACTAACAGTGTGGCTCCACATATTTCACTGAGCTGAATGGTCAACCTGCTACTTACGTTGGCGACCAGCTGCAATGGAGTTTGGAGTCTTGTCAGGAAGCCCACACAGACACCACCCTCCAAATTAAGAGTGGTGTGGTCCCCAGGGACCCTGGAGAATGGTGGTGGCCCCGCTAGAGAAGCCACACAAAGGGGACGTTTGTCCTCCCAGCGGGGACCGGGGCCTCAATGAGAGCTGTGGGTGTGATGGCCAGTCCTGGGATTGTGCTGCTGGGCTAATGGGCAATGCCAGCTATCAAAGGGAAGTACGATGAAGGCCTCCAGGGGCCAGGGGGAGACAAATGGGCCCCCGCCCTAGCCACATTTAAATGGAAATCAGGCGTGGTCGATATGGACTCGTCAAATTAATTTACTTTGGGATTTCCCTTCCCTTTTTCATTTCTACACCACCCCGAAAGCTGCCAGGCATTTCACTAGAAATATTTTCTCCACATACATGCACTTGCTCCCCATCCCCTGCCTCTGCCCCAATCCGCCTTTTTGGGGGGAGTGCGTTTTTTTCTTGCTCCGCTGTTACCCGGGCAACCTCATTCACACAGAGTATAAAGGGAAAGAAAGGGGAGGACTGGACAGAGGGCTGGAAGAAATAATGAAGTTTGTCCATATTCAGGCAAACTGAAAGGTCCCCTCTCTCCTAACTGCTCCCCCTTTCCCCCTGGCCGACCCCCCCCCCCCCCACATAAAAGAGCATGGGGCTTACTACACTGGGAGGGGGAGCAAAACCAGGAGATGTTCTGGTTCCAATTTGTGTCAGTCAGTGGAAAAGTGGAAACAAACGATTTCCATTTTCAGTTTGGCCTCTCGTCCCAGCCCCATCTCCCCCATTACAAAAGGTGCCTGGCACCCTGACAACCCGACGGTCGGCGGACATCGATAAAGCCTCTTGGCACGCCTGCGAGCCCAGGTCAACACAGCCTGGTGTCAAAGGGATAGCACCAGACCCGAAAGCAATTAATCATAACTATGAGCTCTTTCTGGCCACTGGTTTGCAGCAGGCTCCTCTCAGAGGCCACAGAGAGATCGGCCACAGAGAGATTGGCCCCGGCCAACGTGAGAGTATTCTCTTTCTCGCCTCAAGTGGATTGGACACTGCTTAGGCCCCTGCTAATTTTTGTTAGGCTACTAGCTAACTTCCTTCAGTGACCTCCTTTTGTGAGTGACCTTCCCAACCCTGAGTGCTGACACAATGGATGCCAGGACTCTGACAGGCTAGAGATTCTGTGTGGAGAGGTTGGAGGAAGAGAGTGGGAGTGAGCTGACAATAGGATCTGTGTAAAGGCGTCCTCATGCTTCCCATCCTAAACTGTTCCGAACAGTTTGTGCATATATACTGAGTGTACAAAACCATAGGCTGACCAGGTGAATCCAGGTGAAAGCTATGATCCCTTATTGATGTCACCTGTTAAATCCACTTCAATCAGTTTTTGTGCACTCAAACTAAAACATATTCAAAGATGACAAAAAATGTAATGTGATACAATTTTGTATCACTTATTTTCAATTTAAATCCGTATAATAAAATGTGCTGTGCTGTATTATGACATTTTGTGACGTTTTTGTTTGTTTTGGTCTTTGGCAAGGTTTTTTTCCCGGCTGTTCATGCATTCCACATTTTTTCTCGAGGGTATTGCAAGTTCGGTAGCCGAACTTGCAATAGCCGGACTCATTTTCATGCACATTTTGTTCACTTGAGAAATACTAAACCAAACATCTTAGTTAGATGTAAAATTGTGTGACTAAGATCTCCTCTGCAATAACATCAAAATGAATGACAGATTCTTGAGTTATCTTAGATTTATTCAAACTATTTGGAGGAAGTGTATACTGGCTACGGCGCTTCAAGATGGACAAATAGTACTATTGCCGCTTTTTCTCATTTTTCAAGCGAATGTCTTATAAGGGAGTATGTGAGCACACTCGTTTGGTTTGCCTACTAGGCGCCAGCCGAACCGAAGCATGAGGAAGCCTTACGCCTCCACCAGCTCCACAGGGACACCATAACAGCATAACATGAGACAGTGTACCATAAGTACACTAAAATGGCCTGGCAATAGATGTAAGCTTTCAATCCCTTACAGTGGGGGTAGAGTGTAGACCCTTGGATGTACCTAAAATGCATTTATTAGATAACATAATTGAGGTCAGTCCGTAAACAATGAGAGAGAGAGAATAATTTAAATCTAGATGTTTGTGATATGGTGGCTGTGCTGTAACCTAATCCACTCATTATTTCACTCGCTTCCACAGATTGTGATTCTCACTGCAAGGCATCCAAGGGCAAGCTGAAGATCAACATGAAGAAGTACTGCAAGAAAGACTATGGTGAGTCCACTGTGCAGGAATTATATGCCCAGGCGTCGGCCAGAGGTCGAGGGTCAGATGTATTTATTCATCACAGGCATGCCCACTCCCAAGCCCCTCTCTGTGGCTTATTCACGCTCCCAGGATTAGAGTCATTGCATCAAAGGGAAATCAAAGGGAAATATCCTAACATCCCTGCACTGACATACACTCATTACTATGTGAGATTCACTGGAGGTGGGGGGAGCTGGACAGAGAGAAGAGTGTTTGCTGGGGGCATCCTCACCGCAGGGCCTCTTCTTTTATCACCAAAGATAGAGATCAGTGGCATCAGTGTCTGGGCAGAGAAACAAAGGGATTATTCAACTCTTACCTCTACATCTTGAGCTCATATCAGTTCCTCCACTCCAGCTGAAACTGTCCTCAGAGAGAGGTTGTGGCACGAGCCAGCCCCCCTGTTGGTTTGGAGAGCTGCAAAGCTCCGCTCTGCCAGGCTTTAGCTGGAACTATTTGGATTTGTTGTCCCACCTTGACGGATGTGTGTGTGAGTGTGTGTGCCTCTGGGGAGTTGTACCTCATAAAGAGAGGGCTCTGAGCTTCAGAGGGCCGCAGAACAAGCTCCCACTGCGTCCTCTCACAGTCCCTCTCAATTACAGCTAACGGACAATTTCCTCTCCCCTTCCACCTCCTTCTAAGCCCTGTCCATCTCCCTCTGGCCCCTGTCCATGGTGTAGGGCAATCCCTTCTCTCAGCTGCCAGCCTCAGTAGGGTCCAGTTGTATTGCTCCATGGTGAAAGGCTGGTGCACCCTGGGAGCATGAGGCTCTGGTCGGGAGCTGGCCATTAGGAATTTTCAGCAAGCCCCATATTAATAAAATTAGCCAAATCACACAACAAATATACTCTGTCATCAATGACTCCACAGGAGTTCATCTGCATCTGAAATACTTCTGATCAAATGTGCCATTACATGCACTGTAGATATCACAGCGTTACAGTAAGTGAATAATATGAAAACATTCACATTCAAGACAAATACAGGTATTACATAGCTTGCTTTTTTTAGAACGGTTTCACAAATGAAATAACTTCTGTAACTTGAAGCTAAAAAAACATTTCAGTTTGATGATTGACGATGCTGGACTTGTATCATTATATTCTGAATCAGCACCACTAGACCTAAAAACAGACCAAAAAGAATGAGAAGGGCGGGGGGTAATGTAAGAGAGACAGTAGTAGCAGTAGGGACAGTCCATGGATCATATCATAGGCCTCCTATATAGTGTTTCATTGTGCTGTCCCACTGTGTAGCCTCTATATCTCCATATAGAGAGGGATTCCCTCACCTCTGAGGGTTTTCCATTCCATTAATCACAGTAGTATTATGGTGCAGATCTCCTATCAGCAGATTCATGTCACCGTACAAATCTCCCCAACCGCAGCAGCAGCACAAACCCTGAGGCACGTCCAGCACTCTGCCAGCATTTGAGAACAGATCGTACTCCCTATAGCCAAATACCCACAAAAGTTTCCTTTATAAAAGACAATGCAAGATCTCTTAGACTCCTGGCATGAGACCTAACTGTACAGTAGGCCTATATCATATTGAATATTTTGGTCACCAATTCCTCTGTAGTTATACCCATTAAATTGGTGTTCAAATTGTTAAGCCTTAGATTTGTTCATACAAGACCGTATCTGCTATAATCAGGGTTTGGGGATAGTTCACCCATATTACAAAATGACATATTGGTTTCCTTACCCTGTAAGAAGTCTATTGACAAGGAATGACTACAATCCATGCTTTGATGTAGCTTCCCTGGCACTGTTTTTTACTTTCACTGTTCACATGATAATGTTTTAGCATTTGGGGCACAAATCCCATTCAAGTTAAGTCAACTAAACCAAAGCATGGATTGCTGTGATACCTTGTCCATAGACTGCTTACAGGGTAAGGAAACCAATGTGTCTTTTTTTAAATTTGTGTGAACTATCCCTTTAAGACTTAGTTCAGTGTTCTCTCTAATGAAACACATCCAGCTGCATTGGCCACACTGTTCCCCTTCATATCTGTCACATGTCCAAAAGCCTCATCATCAATCATAGTTCATCAATCAAACAGAGCGATACATCAGAGACTTTTAACAAAGTTTCAATGCATAAATGGCCAAATGTTCTTCTTTTCTCAATCAATATTGTGCAACACAGAGAGAGACAATAATGTGAGCTCCTTGTTTCAGTTCACCAGAAAACTGAACAGCCACCAGAATCCACATTTTCATTCATTTAATCTTGCTAATCATCCATGAAAAGAATGGACAAATCTATAAATCACAAGACTGATTCATGAAAAGCAGAAGGTTGGTTTTTCAAGAGTTCATCAAAACAGCTGAGTGCAGATGATTCTCCTGTGGCTGAGCTGGGGCTGTATGGAGAGACCATTCCTCAGGGGGATTTTCCTCTGCCTTAATCTAATTCATTTCTCAGGGCTGTCCCTGGGCCTTTGTGGGGTTCACAGTGTCTCTGTTCTTTAGGGCCACGACCCCCCTGTGTGAGTGGCGCTGCGGGCCTCCCGGGGTCACGGGAAGAGGCCCCCTGTTTAAACACAGTGGTGCACTCTGCCGGCTCGGAGCATTCCACAGGGCGCAAACAGGTGGTAAATTAGGCCGACGTTGACGGATTGCCACCCCGGAGAGAAAGAAATATGTTGTGTTTATTCATTTTTGTTTTCCATCGCGGCCGTAGCTACGGTGACGGCAGCCACAAAGGGTTATATTCTGGGCTGACACCCCTCCAGCGAGGAGGACAATGAATCAAAGAGCTTTTGCAGACGTTCAGGGCCAGCGGTGAAAGGAAGGGTCACACAGCCCCATCACCCAACGGTCCCTGTGAGCTCACCCTGGGGGCAGCAGGGCCCAGATCAGTCACTCAGCTGATAACCAGATGGGACAGGGGCCTCAGTATTGAAATTAAACACGCTCTAATTTGATTAGAGCCCCCTTGTCGGCGGTGTGCGGGTCAAGCCCCAGCACACTGCTCAGAGAGGGGACCCAGCGGGAGGCTTGACTGCCATTGTGTTATTAAATCCCTCTCTTTCTCCCTCTTCCTCTCTCTCCCTCTTCCTCTCTCTCTCTCTCTCTCTCCTTCTTCCTCTCACTCCCTCCCTCCGTGCTACCCTGCTAAGATGGTCCAAGTAGTACTGATGTACCATATTGTCTGCTAACAGAAAAACAGAAGTTTAGTTTCCTAGATCGCCATTCATGAGCTCAATTCAACACCAGCCCCATGGGCGCTTTGGACTTCCTTGGGTGAGGAGCAGGACTGAAGCAATGTGCTGAGGTTTGAGGACTAAGCTGCTTGGTCTTTCCAGCTAACATCCATGATTAGTACTGCATACTTTGGTCCCCTCATTGTCTGGAATATCAGTCCAGTATAACAGTATTTGATTATCTGCTTAGAGAACTACCAATTTCCTGAGCAGCCCATAGAGTGACAGAGGGTTCTGCGTTGGTGTCAGACAGCAGAGAGCTGAGTCTGGTCCATTCACCCGGGGAGCTCGTTAGCCAGTCGGTCAGTAAGAGCGACCCAGAGAGAAGAGGGCTATCTCTGCTGGATTCTCACGCTGCTCTTGGATGGGGCTCTGAGAGCAGAACCCGGATAGCTCATGAGGTCGGAACACATCCCGATTCTTCTGGAAGCCTCTCTGTGGCTGGGAAGATAAATAGTGGCCCACTCCACCCCCCCACACACCCTTTATGTGTTTGGATGAAGGAGTAGGCTACAGCCCAGAGACACATTGTTAATGAATGGCAGGACTGTGAGAGCGTGCTCTACTCAGCCCAACAGGCCTCCTTTCTTCTGAAATTGTGTACAATTTGCTCACACTAGCAGGGCCCCCCTTCCTGTTCTCTTAGAACGTTCCAGGCTGTTATGGGGACAATCGATGCGGCTCGCAATAGAGAGCGTTGGCATTCAGAGAGAGAGACGAGGAGAAAAAAAGACTTCCTGTGCTATTTTCAGCCACCTATATGTT